>NC_080478.1:3885620-4185620 GCF_030265055.1 Doryrhamphus excisus
TGTGCTCCTTTTTCCAGGAGCATTTTGTAAACAACAGACCACATCAAATAACGAAATTGATAAAGCAGCTACCTCAACCA
Source organism: Doryrhamphus excisus (assembly GCF_030265055.1). Classification (NCBI taxonomy): domain Eukaryota; kingdom Metazoa; phylum Chordata; class Actinopteri; order Syngnathiformes; family Syngnathidae; genus Doryrhamphus; species Doryrhamphus excisus. The sequence goes on from NC_080478.1 coordinate 3,885,701, forward strand.
TCGAAAAGTTGGCCCAAGCCACGATGCCAGGTTGTACGTTGAGTTTAAATGAAATACTTTAGAAAAAACAGGCGGGCCATATTGAAACACTTGGCGGGCCGCATGTGGCCCCCGGGCCGTAGTTTGCCCACCCCTGGATTAGACTCATCCAAATATTTTATATACCTCGAAAAAACAAATGTAAGCAAAACCAGGTCGAAAAAGATACACTTAAGTCGCGTTCCACCTAGTCGCCCGTGTTGTTTGGATAATGACACACGGCTCATTAAATAAGCGAAAAACTCCACGTTAGAATTAAGTCCTGTGAGGCACTGTGGGCGCAGACGGCGTTCCCTTACCCAGGGAGCGGCACCGGCTGGTGATGGGATCAAATTCCTCATTGTCGCTGGGGCAGATGCACAGGAAGCTGCCGTCGAAGTTCTCACACAGGGCCTCCCCGCACAGCGCCAGGCTCATCTCGCACTCATTCACGTCTGAGAGGAAGAGGTCGATAGGTCAGTAAAGGACGAGGTACACAATGCCATGTGCGCCGCAAAGTACCGTTTTTTCGTGGAAATAAAATAATTAGAACGTGCTTGTCACTGCCGTACTTCCATTTTGTTTTTGGACGGTAGCAGGTCTAGCAAACAAAAAGATATATTTTTTTGTTTGCTGATTTAATTTAGTGCTTCATTTATATATAAGAAAAATATAAGACAAAATTTTTTTTTATCATGTTTTCAAAGACTGGCATGTGTGTGCGAGTGACAGGAAGAAAAGCTCTGACTCCATTTAGCGCCACCTATTTGTTTGCATGTATACATTTTTAGACCTCAAATATAAGACGACTTTTGTTTTTCAGACTTTTTCAACAAAAACAAAAACAAAAACAAAAACAAAAACAAAAACAAAAACAAAAACAAAAACAAAAACAAAAACAAAAACAAAAACAAAAACAAAAACAAAAACAAAAACAAAAACAAAAACAAAAACAAAAACAAAAACAAAAACAAAAACCTCAAATATAAGACGACTTGTGTTTTTCAAACTTTTTCTAAAAAAAAAAACAAAAACAAAAAACTAGTTTGTGGTCGACAGAAGAATTTCAGCTAGGGGACGTTGAGCTAAACAAAAAAAAAATCATGTTTTCAAAGACCGGCATGTGTGTGCGAGTGACAGGAAGAAAAGCTCTGACTCAAACTTTTTCTAAAAAAAAAACAAAAACAAAAAACTAGTTTGTGGTCTACAGAAAAATTTCAGCTAGGGGAGCTAAACAAAAAATATTTTAAAAAACCACTCAACCACCTTGCAGCCCTTTTTCAAGACCCGTTTTGGAAAAATATAAGACAAAAAAAAAAATTATGTTTTCAAAGACTGGCATGTGTGTGCGAGTGACAGGAAGAAAAGCTCTGATTCTGTTTGGCGCCCCCTATTTGTTTGCATGTATAAATCTTTAGACCTCAAATATAAGACGACTTGTGTTTTTTAGACTTTTTCTAAAAAAAACAAAAACAAAAAGAACTGCCCCAGAAAAATATATTTTTTTTATATTTGTTGAGCTACACAAAAATATTTTAAAAAACATTCCAGACCAAGTAGGATTCAATATTAATATTAATAAATTAAATATTTCCATAGTTACAGCATAGAAAACCTGTTTATGATATTCTCAATATGTTTTTTTTACCATTATTAGAGCTCGGTAGACATAAAATAACACCCCTATAGTCGACTTTACGCTCAAATTTCACACTACATGGTTATGGGATCACTGAAAGGACATAAAAAATGGTCGCCGCTTTAAGAATAGCATTTGAAAAAGTTACTACTAGAGGTAGCAGTACTTTTTAAGTTACTACATGAAATCAATATGCACAGGAAGGAAGTTACGGTAATACATAAAATCACTAAAGTACGGCAAATACTGTAAGTATTGCATGTTATTATGAATGTATATAGCAGGTATATAAAACTTGAATTTTTTTAGCTGTTTGTGTATCTTTATAATGCACAGAAAGAGAAATATGTGTTTCATATAAGGATTATGGATGATGGGCAACATTTTTTGACTCTCCAATGGGAAAAATTGTGTGGAAATTGGAATAAAATGACTTCAAGTCAAATGACTTCAAGTGCAACGCATTTACATACCGACACATTTGCTGGGGTCTCCGGGTGGGTTTGTGTAGCCTTGATCGCACTGGCAGCGGTAGGAGCCGTCGGTGTTCTCGCAAAAGCCATGGCTCCCGCAGATGGTTTCGTTGAGGCACTCGTCTACATCTAAAGAATTGAACACAAAGTGATTGTTTACACTGGCCACAGCAGAAACCACATTCAATTCTAATTAGACTTACAATAACAAGTGAAAGGATAAATTAGTTAGAAATTAGCATTCATTCATTTTCTAACACTTATCCTCATGAGTGTCGCGGGAATGCTGGAGCCTATCCCAGCTGTCTTTGAGCAAGAGGCGGGGTACACCCTGGACTGGTGGCCAGCCAATCACAGGGCACATAGAGACAAACAACCATTCACACTCACATTCACACCTATGGACAATTTGGAGTCGCTAATTAACCTAGCATGTTTTTGGAATGTGGGAGGAAACCGGAGTACCCGGAGAAAACCCACGCATGCACGGGGAGAACATGCAAACTCCACACAGAAATGGCCAACGGTGGAATTGAACTCGGGTCTCCTAGCTGTGAGGCCTGCGTGCTAACCACTTGTGTACCGTGCAGCCTAGAAATTAGCATTCATTCATTCATTTTCTACCGATTATCTTCACAGGGGGTGCTGGAGTCTATCCCAGCTGTCTTCGGGCGAGAGGCGGGGTACACCCTGGACTGGTGGCCAGCCAATCACAGGGCACATATAGACAAACAACCATTCACACTCACATTCATACCTATGGACAATTTGGAGTCGCTAATTAACCTAGCATGTTTTTTTTGGAATGTGGGAGGAAACCGGAGTACCCGGAGAAAACCCACGCAAACTCCACACAGAGATGGATGAGGGTGGAATTGAACTCGGGTCTCCTAGCTGCGAGGTCTGCACGCTAACCACTCGACCACCGTGCAGCCCTTTTTCAAGACCTGTTTTGGAAAAATATAAGACAAAAAAAAATCATGTTTTCAAAGACTGGCATGTGTGTGTGAGTGACAGGAAGAAAAGCTCTGACTCCATTTGGCGCCACCTAGTATTTGTTTGCATGTATAAATCTTTAGACCTCAAATATAAGACGACTTGTGTTTTTCAGACAATTTCTAAACAAAAAAAAAACAAAACAAAAACAAAAACAAAAACAACCGCCTAAAAAATAGTTTGTGGTCTACAGAACAATTTCAGCTCTCTCCATCTGGTACTTTTACAATCAGTAACTGTTACATTTGTTCACTTCCTGCTTTCCTAGTATAATTTAAGTTGTTTTTTTTGTCATTTACCGAAGTACGAGGTGAAAAAAAACCCTAAAATGAAATAGTTTGTGGTCTACAGAACAATTTCAGCTCTCTCCATCTGGTACTTTTACAATCAGTAACTGTTACATTTGTTCACTTCCTGCTTTCCTAGTATAATTTAAGTTTTTTTTTGTCATATACCGAAGTACGAGGTGAAAAAACCCCCTAAAAAAACTAGTTTGTGGTCTACAGAACAATTTCAGCTCCCTCCATCTGGTACTTTTACAATCAGTAACTGTTACATTTGTTCACTTCCTGCTTTCCTAATATAATTAAAGTTTTTTTTTGTCATGTACCGAAATACGAGGTGAAAAAAAACCCTAAAAAAAAATAGTTTGTGGTCTACAGAACAATTTCAGCTCCCTCCATCTGGTACTTTTACAATCAGTAACTATTACATTTGTTCACTTCCTGCTTTCCTAGTATAATTTAAGTTTTTTTTTTGTCATGTACTGAAGTACGAGGTGAAAAAAACCCCTAAAATAAAATAGTTTGTGGTCTACAGAACAATTTCAGCTCCCTCCATCTGGTACTTTTACAATCAGTAACTGTTACATTTGTTCACTTCCTGCTTTCCTAGTATAATTAAAGTTTTTTTTGTCATGTACCGAAATACGAGGTGAAAAAAACCCCTAAAATAAAATAGTTTGTGGTCTACAGAACAATTTTAGCTCCCTCCATCTAGTACTTTTACAATCAGTAACTGTTACATTTGTTCACTTCCTGCTTTCCTAGTATAATTTAAGTTTTTTTTTGTCATGTACCGAAGTACAAGGTGAAAAAAAACCCTAAAAAAATAGTTTGTTGTCTACAGAACAATTTTAGCTCCCTCCATCTAGTACTTTTACAATCAGTAACTGTTACATTTGTTCACTTCCTGCTTTCCTAGTATAATTAAAGTTTTTTTTTTGTCATGTACCGAAGTACGAGGTGAAAAGAAACCCACAAAAAAAAATAGTTTGTGGTCTACAGAACAATTTCAGCTCTCTCCATCTAGTACTTTTACAATCAGTAACTGTTACATTTGTTCACTTCCTGCTTTCCTAGTATAATTAAAGTTTTTTTTTGTCATGTACCGAAGTACGAGGTGAAAAAAAACTAAAAAAAATATTGTTTTGTGGTCTACAGAAAAATTTCAGCTAGGGGACGTTGAGCTAACCACTCGTCCACCGTGCAGCTTACAAATTAGCACGCTAAATATTATTTTTTCTACTATATTTCTGCAGTAGCAAAAAAAATACAACACAATTCCTCTTCTTCGAGAAGTAGACGGCCAAGTTGGAATTTCAGTAAACAATAACAAAGCTCTTCAAAGTATTTTAGTACTGTGTTAGATGCGTGTTTTCAATATATTGTTCACTGTACACAAGGACGATTCTAAGCTAAAAGTGGGCAGCCATCTTTGGAAAAGGCAACCATGAGAAGTTGACGGCGGCCTGAAATTGTATCTTTTCGCTTGAATCAATTTACACCGTAACATAACATCTCACACGGTGACTCTCAAAGTGACAGACGCTTGGTGGGTTTTGTTTTGGCAATGAAAAAAGTCCCGCGCTAGCATAAGCCAAACCGCAGTGTTTCTAACATGTCAAAGATGGTGGACATATAGTATGTATTATACAGTTCACTGACAGGGTTTTCAAACACCGGTGTTTGTAAGTTAATTCCAGGAAACTATGGAAAATGATATGTTTTAAGTCAATCCAGAAGGGTTGTCAGCAAGGAGTGGAGATTTGTTAAACCTGGACCACCAGAATGTTCCCTCTTTAGTGTACGGATAATTGTACTTGTACTTTTACAGTGTCTCACAAAAGTGTCCCCAAAGGACAATACTATAGAAATTGAACCTGAATATAAAGTCAACTAGCAGCCTTTTACAATCAGTAACTGTTACATTTGTTCACTTCCTGCTTTCTAATATAATTTAAGTTTTTTTTTATTTTATTGTTTTAGTTAAAAAAAAATTTTTCATTTAAAAATTTTTTTTTAATGGTTTTATTTCATTTGAACATGCATCAGATTACAATTGAATGCATCCCATAATCAGTTCCCAGTTCCACATGTCCAAAAGGAGTAGGAAGAAGCAAAGCTTATTAAATCCTACCCCTCCATCTGGTACTTTTACAATCAGTAACGGTTACATTTGTTCACTTCCTGACTTTCTAATATAATTTATATATTTTTTAATTTTATTTTTTTCATTAAAAAATTGTGTTTTTAATTTTTTTAATTTTTGTAATTTTTTAAAATGGTTTAATTTCATTTGAACATGCATCAGATTACAATTGAATGCATCCCATAATCAGTTCCCAGTTCCACATGTCCAAAAGGAGTAGGAAGAAGCAAAGCTTATTAAATCCTACCCCTCCATCTGGTACTTTTACAATCAGTAACTGTTACATTTGTTCACTTCCTGCTTTCCTAATATAATTGAAGTTATTTTTGTCCTTTAATTAAATAGAATTAAATAAAATTAAACAAAATCAAATAAAATTAAATAAAATTTAATAAAATTTAATAAAATTAAAGGGAAAAATAACTTCAATTATTTTATTTAATTTTATTTAAAATGTAAAATTAAATAAAATTAAATAAAATAATTGAAGTTATTTTTTCCCTTTAATTTAATTTTATTTAATTTTACATGTCCAAAAGAAGTAGGAAGAAGCAAAGCTTATTAAATCCTACCCCTCCATCTGGTACTTTTACAATCACTAACTGTTACATTTGTTCACTTCCTGCTTTCCTAGTATAATTCAAGTTTTTTTTTTTTTTGACACGTACCGAAGTACGAGGTGAAAAAAAAAAACTAGTTTGTGGTCTACAGAAAAATTTCAGCGAGGGGACATTGAGCTAACCACTTGACCACCGTGCAGCCTAAAAATTAGCACGCTAAATATTATTTTTTTTCTACTATATTTCTGCAGTAGCAAATAAATACAACACAATTCCTCTTCTTCATGAAGTAGACGGCCAATAGCAAAGCTTTTCAAAGTATTTTAGTACTGTGTTAGATGTGGACCAACTTGTGATTCCCTCAAGAGGAAAAGCCAAATCTCGGAATGATGTCAGTTAACTTGCATAAGAAAATACCTTCCTACTTACAAGGGATCCAATAATAGCTTAATAATGGAGGAGCATTTTGTTGTTTTGGTGTAGGCTAATAGGCGTAGCTTCAAAATAAATACTAGGGGGTTGTTTTTATTATTTATGGTGTTGATTACAAATTCACTGTTTCTCATGAACGTCACATGAGATTATTTTTAGCATTTACGCCACACTGTTTTTTTTTACTTTCAGCCTACTTTGTGTTGACGTTCTTCTTTGGTAACCACCCCCCCCCTGCGAGCACCGCTGTCTAAAAGTTTCCATGACTAATCGTAAACTAGGCTTAGAAAACAGGAAGGCCTTTTTACAAAGAAAAATGCTGCCTATAAAAGCACAACAGCGCCTGAACTCGCCTCGTGCTTGTATCAATCACAATAAACACATTAAAAGTCCTTGCGTGCCTCACTCTGTAGACATGTGATGCGCGTATCACGAGTTGGATTCGAACCCCGTGGACTCATAAGGCTGTCTCCGTTGAATAAAATGAAGATAATGAAGGAAAAAAAAAAGAACTTCCTGTTTCCAACCACTTTCGCAGGCTAAATGGGACGGAATCATTGGGATTTTGCCATCATATAGATTAGGAATGGGCGGCACGGTGGTCGAGTGGTTAGCGTGCAGACCTCAACTACTCAACTTGGCCGTCGACTTCTTGAAGAAGAGGAATTGTGTTGTATTTATTTGCTACTGCAGAAATATAGTAGAAAAAATAATATTTAGCATGCTAATTTCTAGGTTGCACGGTGGACGAGTGGTTAGCTCAACGTCCCGTAGCTGAAATTGTTCTGCAGACCACAAACTAGTTTTTTTGGAAAGTTTTTTTTATAGAAAAAGTCTGAAAAACACAAGTCGTCTTATATTTGAGGTCTAAAGATTTATACAAAAAATAGGTGGAGCCTAATGGAGTCAGAGCTTTTCTTCCTGTCACTCACACACACATGCCAGTCTTCGAAAACATGATTTTTTTTTTGGCTTATATTTTTCCAAAACAGGTCTTAAAAAAGGGCTGCACGGTGGTCGAGTGGTTAGCGTGCAGACCTTAACTTCTCAACTTCCAACTCGGCCGTCTACTTCATGAAGAAGAGGAATTGTGTTGTATTTATTTGCTACTGCAGAAATATAGTAGAAAAAAATAATATTTAGCATGCTAATTTCTAGGCTGCACGGTGGTCGAGTGGTTAGCTCAACGTCCCCTAGCTGAAATTGTTCTGTAGACCACAAACTATTTTTTTGGGAAGTTGTTTTTGTTTTTTTTTTAAGAAAAAGTCTGAAATACACAAGTCGTCTTATATTTGAGGTCTAAAGATTTTTACATGCAAACGAATGGAGTCAGAGCTTTTCTTCCTGTCACTCGCACACACATGCCAGTCTTTTTTTTAACATTATTATTTTTTTGTCTCATATTATTCGAAAACAGGTCTTGAAAAAGGGCTGCACGGTGATCGAGTGGTTAGACCGCAAACCTCACAGCTAGATGACCCGAGTTCAATTCCACCCTCGTCCATCTCTGTGTGGAGTTTGCATGCGTGGGTTTTTTCCGGGTACTCCGGTTTCCTCCCACATTCGAAAAAAAACATGCTAGGTTAATTAGCGACTCCAAATTGTCCATAGGTATGAATGTGAGTGTGAATGGTTGTTTGTCTATATGTGCCCTGTGATTGGCTGGCCACCAGTGTAGGCGGGTATACCCCGCCTCTCGCCCGAAGACAGCTGGGATAGGCTCCAGCACCCCCGCGATAAAAAAGCGGTAGAAAATGAATGAATGAATGAATGAACACAAAACAGGAGGGGGAAAGAGTGTTTTTTTAATGCAATTTAGGCATATGGACCACAAGTGGGCTGTAAGTGTTGTGCACACGTAAAACATGTGACATTGTTTGAAGGTTTAATTTAGCGTCCTACACGTTCGGTAAATGCCCTCGAGCAATACGCCTCGCCTGTAATAAGACTTGCAAAGCGGCGGAAATTGTATGTGGTCAAAACCATGCCAACCTTTCGCCATAGTTAGCATACAGAAAAGTAAATACTTGTGTGTATTTTTTTTCCCATACATGTACTAAGGTACCGATTACTATGATCGGTTGTGGTTATGCCCAAATTACGAGACGTAGCGGCCGTAAAAGCGCACAAATACAATTGCCTTAATATGTCATCATTGCCATTCTTGCTCATGTGTGTGTGAAATAGCGTCGACACATGGGTTCGATCACGCTCGGGGGTTGCCCAAAGTGTGGATTTTCGACACTCGAGTGTTCCCATGTGCTCCAGATTAACACACGACATGGCTAAGATAGTGGAGGTCTTTTTTTTGCTCTCTTTTTAAACCCCTCAACCTCATCACCTCCGTAGGAAGCTGAACTCCTCACCTTCTTACCCCCCCCCCCCCCCCCCCACACACACAATTTTGCCTCATTTCTTCCCTGCAGGCAATTTACACTTGTGCATGAGTTTGAAACCGACTCAACTGATTACTACATGGAAAGATTTAAGAAAGGAAAGCTGGTTCGCGTCGTTTTTCCGCCCAAAAAAATATTACCGCTGTGATTAGCCTGACCTTCTTTCTAAATGTAGACACATCAGTAATGGATGCTACTATTGTACTAAGTACAATATTGTCAGAACATCTGGAGCAAAAAAAAAAACATTGCTCATAAAAATAACCGATGCCCTCATGCGCTGATTCCTCTCTGGGATGAGCTTTTGTTCCATGTTTCAGGAATTCCAACATGAACTGTGACATTCTTATGCAAAGAATCATCCCCTCCCATATGGAAACCGGGCCCAATTCCAATATGATACTGAGGGCATCCTTAAGTCACCTACAGTATCCTAAAACCTTCATTCATTCATTCATTGCTTATACTCACTAAGGTCGCTGGAGCCTATCCCAGCTGTCTTCAGGCGAGATGGCTGGTGGCCAGCCAATCACAGGGCACATATAGACAAACAACCATTCACACTCACATTCATACCTATGGACAATTTGGAGTCGCTAATTAACCTAGCATGTTTTTTTGCACGGGCAGAGAAAATGCAAACTCCGCACAGAGAATCGAACCCAGGTCTTCCCGATCTCCTCATCAAAGGACCCACCTAAACATTTCAGAATCGTTATTTTCATTTTGACACGGAAGATAAGCTCTCAGTGCTGTTTAATGGCCTTATTTCATGTCTTTATGCCGCACACCATGCACACTCACACAATCGACGAAGATCATTTTAATGGTTTCAATACCCATTCATCTATGCATCTATTTTCTATGCTGCCCACCATCACTTGGGTCACGGATATGCTGGAGCCTATCCCAGCCGTCTTTGGTCGCCAGCCAATTGCATTCATTCATTTTCTTCCGCTTATCCTCACAAGGGTCGCGGGGGTGCTGGAGCCTATCCCAGTTGTCTTCGGGCGAGAGGCGGGGTACACCCTGGACTGGTGGCCAGCCAATCACAGGGCACATATAGACAAACAACCATTCACACTCACATTCATACCTATGGACAATTTGGAGTCGCTAATTAGCCTAGCATGTTTTTTTTTTGGAATGTGGGAGGAAACCGGAGTACCCGGAAAAAAACCCACGCATGCACGGGGAGAACATGCAAACTCCACACAGAGATGGCCGAGCGTGGAATTGAACTCTAGTCTCCTAGCTGTGAGGTCTACATGCCAACCACTCGACCGCCGTGCCGCCCTCTGTTTTGTGTTATGATGGCTAAATCTAAAAGGGAGTTGGCAGAGCTAAAGATAAGTACTGTGGCTTTAAAAAACAAAACAACGCCCTCTTAAGAAACTACACATGAGAGTTAAAAGGATTGATCATGTTTACAAGCAGACCAAAATAGCTTGAGAATTTTAGGCGGAATGACGAGAGCATTGTGTGTATTACACGTTTGTGTGGACGTTTTTTTTGGCTTAAAACTGCACCAAATGTACTCTCTTCTATTACGGAGTTGCATCATCACCTCGCAAAAAAAAACAACGTATAAATACATATTTGAGAGCAAATGAATTAAAGAGGGCCGAGGAGACCAGAGTTCAGTTCCACCCTTTGTCATCTCTGTGTGGAGTTTCTCCGGGTACTCCGGTTTCATGCTAGGTTAATTAGCGACTCCAAATTGTCCATAGGTATGAATGTGAGTGTGAATGGTTGTTTGTCTATATGTGCCCTGTGATTGGCTGGCCACCAGTCCAGGGTGTACCCCGCCTCTCTCCCGAAGACAGCTGGGATAGGCTCCAGCACCCCTTGTGAGGATAAGCGGTAAAAAATGAATGAATTAATGAAAATGATGCACGGTGGATGAGTGCTTTGAGAGCAGGCCTCACAGATTATCATTATCACAAGATAATGAAGGGAAAAAAAAGAACTTCCTGTTTCCAACCACTTTCGCAGGCTAAATGAGACGGAATCATTGGGATTTTGCCATCATATAGATTAGGAATGGGCGGCACGGTGGTCAAGTGGTTAGCGTGCAGACCTCAACTACTCAACTTGGCCGTGGACTTCTTGAAGAAGAGGAATTGTGTTGTATTTATTTGCTACTGCAGAAATATAGTAGAAAAAATAATATTTAGCATGCTAATTTCTAGGCTGCACGGTGGACGAGTGGTTAGCTCAACGTCCCCTAGCTGAAATTGTTCTGTAGACCACAAACTAGTTTTTTTGGGAAGTTGTTTTTTTTTTATAGAAAAAGTCTGAAAAACACAAGTCGTCTTATATTTGAGGTCTAAAGATTTATACATGCAAACAAATGGAGTCAGAGCTTTTCTTCCTGTCACTCGCACACACATGCCAGTCTTCGAAAACATGATTTTTTTTTTGGCTTATATTTTTCCAAAACAGGTCTTGAAAAAGGGCTGCACGGTGATCAAGTGGTTAGAGCGCAAACCTCACAGCTAGGGGACCCAAGTTCAATTCCACCCTCGGCTATCTCTGTGTGGAGTTTGCATGTTCTCCCCGTGCATGCGTGGGTTTTCTCCGGGTACTCCGGTTTCCTCCCACATTCCAAAAAAAAAAACATGCTAGGTTAATTAGCGACTCCAAATTGTCCATAGGTATGAATGTGAGTGTGAATGGTTGTTTGTCTATATGTGCCCTGTGATTGGCTGGCAACCAGTCCAGGGTGTATCCCGCCGAAGACAGCTGTGATAGGCTCCAGCATCCCTGCGAGACTCGGGAGGTTAAGCGGTAGACAATGAATGAATGAGTGGTTAGCACACAGGACTCACAGCTAGGAGACCCGAGTTCAATTCCACCCTCAGTCATCTCTGTGTGGAGTTTGCGTGGGTTTTCTCCGGGTACTCCGGTTTCCCCCCACATTCCAAAAAAAACATGCTAGGTTAATTAGCGACTCCAAATTGTCCATAGGTATGAATGTGAGTGTGAATGGTTGTTTGTCTATATGTGCCCTGTGATTGGCTGGCCAGCAGTGTAGGCGGGTGTACCCCGCCTCTCGTCCAGAAGACAGCTGGGATAGGCTCCAGCACCCTCTGCGACCCTCGTGAGGATAAGCGGTAGAAAAAGAATGAATGAATGAATGAGTGGTTAGCACGCAGGACTCACAGCTAGGAGACCCGAGTTCAATTCCACCATCGGTCATCTCTGTGTGGAGTTTATGTGGGTTTTCTTCGGGTACTCCGGTTTCCCCCCACATTCCAAAAAAAACATGCTAGGTTAATTAGCGACTCCAAATTGTCCATAGGTATGAATGTGAGTGTGAATGGTTGTTTGTCTATATGTGCCCTGTGATTGGCTGGCCAGCAGTGTAGGCGGGTGTACCCCGCCTCTCGTCCAGAAGACAGCTGGGATAGGCTCCAGCATCCTCTGCGACCCTCGTGAGGATAAGCAGTAGAAAATGAATGAATGCTATCTTTCGATATGCTACCACTGTTTGGTGCATTTGTGACATCTGAAGTATATCAACCCCAGAATTTGGGCTAGTTATTGTTGTTAACGTTAGCGCATGCTATTACAAATGATGCATGTAACAACAGTGAATCCAAACTACCAGCCATTAACATTGACAGCTTCCATCTGTGTGCAGACAGCATCATTCCATTCGGATGCTCTCAGCCTGTTTTCCCCTTTTTGTCTGTGGTTGTCTGATGACTCTTTGGATCCTGTCTCAAGAAGAGATAAACGCTTGGCTCTTTCATCTCCCAAAAAACTCATAAGCTGGTTTGTTGTTCTAAGATGAGAGCAACAAAGACGGATCCTCCGCTTGAGAATAAAACAAGCCATTGAAATCCGACGGTTGCGCAAGAAAGCCAAATATCGCCAACCCGAGTTGTCTTTGCCAGTAAACACACACGAGAGTCAGTGGACTCTGGATGTCACGGAGACGTGTCTATTGTAGTTGGACAGCTTGGGGCTCCAGATGGAGCAAACCCACAAAAAAATCTCGCTAAACTGGGTGAATTGGAACCAAGACCAGCGGAGATATGCAAGCCATCTAAGCTGACAATCCTGTCCCCGAATCAAAAGAAATGATCAGCTCTCACACCATGTCTTCGCCAGACACACTCCAGATTGTTGCGGGCTACCACGTCCCTGATGCGCCTCAGTTTCACCTGGACTGGTGGCCAGCCAATCACAGGGCACATATAGACAAACAACCATTCACACTCACATTCATACCTATGGACAATTTGGAGTCGCTAATTAACCTAGCATGTTTTTTTTGGAATGTGGGAGGAAACCGGAGTACCCGGAAAAAACCCACACATGCACGGGGAGAACATGGAAACTCCACACAGAGATAGCCGAGGGTGGATTTGAACTCGGGTCTCCTAGCTTTAAGGCTTGCGAGCTAACCACTTTTTCCGCCGTGCAGCCCATATTTGCATATTAACAATAATTAATGGTTCCATTTATCACAGTGAGTCTTCCAGGTCCTGATGCAGCAAAACAGTCCCAGACCATCACACTACCACCACCATATTTTACTGTTGGAATAATGTTCATTCATTTTCTAGCGCTTATCCTCACGACGGTCGTCACCGGCTGTCTTCAGGTGAGAGGCGGGGTACACCCTGGATTGGTTGCTACCCAATCACAGGGCACATATAGACAAACAACCATTCACACTCACATTCATACCTATGGACAATTTGGAGTCGCTAATTAACCTAGCATGTTTTTGGAATGTGGGAGGAAACCGGAGTACCAGGAGAAAGCCCATGCAAAACTCCACACAGAGATGGCCGAGGGTGGAATTGAACTCGGGTCTCCTAGCTGTGAGGTCTGCGCACTAACCACTCGACCACTGTGCAGTCTAAAACAAATATATTTTTTTGTTTTTTTTCTGTAAAATGTGAGATAATACACCATTAGAAAGCCATCTTTATCATTCACTGATAATTTTATAAAATAAAATAAAATAAAATAAAATAAAATAAAATAAAATAAAATAAAATAAAATAAAATAAAATAAAATAAAATAAAATTAAATTAAATAAAATTAAATTAAATTACATTTTTATTTTGTAATTTAATTTTTTTTTCAAGTTTTTCCATCAATTAACCTAGCATGTTTTTGCAATGTGTGAGGAAACCGGAGTACCCGTAGAACATGCAAACTCCACACAGAGATAGCCGAGGGTGGAATTGAATGGAATGTTTCAATATCATTCTGAATGTTCTGAACTCCTGTTTCCAGTCCAGTCCAGTCCTGTTTGTTTGAATTGAAAGGAATAATGCTACCCGGACAGATTTGTGTTGTTGTGTTGTTTCCTGTGCTATTATTTTTCTGACAAATACCACCACCACATGGTGGCGCTGTCATTAAACACCAAAAAATTTCTCACATACATCAACACCTAATGTAAACTTCGGATGTTTCGCCGAATCGCCATGAAATTTGGTACACGGAATTGGACCGACCGATGTGTAATTTACAGTCAATACACAATCAACGAGATATACATTACTTTCTTTGATATGTGGCTGCTAACACACTACGACGTGTCCACCGCCACAGTTGAGGTACCGTACCGCTATGGAGAACGCTGCCACAAAGTGGTTTAGTATTCCAGACCAAGTTTAGGCTGGAACCAACGGTAAAATTCCAAAGGTGGAACTCTCAGGACTCATGTAGGGACTCTTTGGCTTTGGTGAAAAATGCTTAGAATTGGCCTGTCTTTCCTCAAATACAGTAAATTGTGCCCCCCCCTTATTCCTTTAACTACATGTGGTTTGACCACTAACCGCAGTCTGTGGCGTCTTCTCCCTCAAGGCCGGGCTGGCAGCCCATAAAGCAGCGGTAGGAGCCGATAGTGTTCTCGCAGCGCCAGGTACCACACACCGAGCTTCCGAACTCTTTGCACTCATTCAGGTCTGCAGAGAGAGAGGAAAGTGGTTGGTTAGAAAAGGGCATAAAAAGGGGGCACGAATGCAACCACATGTGACCCCTTCTCCCCCATCCCCCCGCTTTGCTTCCAGTGTGGTGGCTGTGCAGCTGGAGTCGGTCGTCCAGGCAGGAAGCCTGTGGTGTAGCTGTCCTCCATGAACGCAGCAGGCAAGAGGAATGGCCAAAAACAATATTATCACAGCAATCAAAGAACTCGTGAAGGAGCTAAAGGGAGACGTTCCAGAGGGAGAAATGGCTCCTGCTCACAATGGGGTCATTCACGCTTCTCCTTAGGGGAAAGACACTTCCATGTCATCAAGGAATCCTTATGGAAGAAAGCTGGAAGAGTGGCTTCAGAAATTTGTCCTGGTCAACTTTGGTATTGGAAGTTATTATAAATGTAGCATAAGCTCAAATATATAAAGTATTTTTATACTAGTATTTTATACTATTATACTAGTATTTTTAATATTGAAAATGGAACCATTGATTGATTCATGGTTGCACGGAGGTCGAGTGGTTAGCGCGCAGGCCTCACAGCTAAGAGACCCAAGCTCAATTCCACCCACAACCATCTCTGTGTGGAGTTTCATGTGGGTTTTCTCCGGGTACTCCAGTTTCCTATTTTTTTAATATATATTTTTAATTGTTTTATTTGTTTTATGGTTTTATTTCATTTGAAGATGCATCAGATTCCAATTGAATGCATCACATAATCAGTTCCCAGTTCCACATGTCCAAAAGGAGTAGGAAGAAGCAAAGCTTATTAAATCCTACCCCTCCATCTGGTACTTTTACAATCAGTAACTGTTACATTTGTTCACTTCCTGCTTTCCTAATATAATTTGAGTTTTTTTTTTATTTAATTTTTTAAAAATGTTTTTTAATTGTTTTATTTGTTTTAATTTTTTATTTTCATTTTATTTTATTTTTTAAAATAAAATTCTCTTTTTTTATTTTTTCAATTTTTTTTCATTTTTTTATGGTTTTATTTCATTTGAACATGCATCAGATTCCAATTGAATGCATCACATAATCAGTTCACAGTTCCACATGTCCAAAAGGAGTAGGAAGAAGCAAAGGTTATTAAATCCTACCCCTCCATCTGGTACTTTTACAATCAGTAACTGTTACATTTGTTCACTTCCTGCTTTCCTAATATAATTTGAGTTTTTTTTTATTTTTTTTTTAATTAAAAATGTTTTTTAATTGTTTTATTTGTTTTAATTTTTAATTTTTATTTTATTTTATTTTTTATGTAATTTTTTTATTAAATTTTTTAAATAAAATTCTCTTTTTTTATTTTTTCAAATTTTTTTTTCATTTTTTTTAATGGTTTTATTTCATTTGAACATGCATCAGATTACAATTGAATGCATCCCATAATCAGTTCACAGTTCCACATGTCCAAAAGGAGTAGGAAGAAGCAAAGCTTATTAAATCCTACCCCTCCATCTGGCACTTTTACAATCAGTAACTGTTACATTTGTTCACTTCCTGCTTTCCATAATACAGTTTAAGTTTTTTTTGTTTGTATTCAATGCAACACTCTTACCTTCACAATCAGCAGTGTCCTCGCTGTACTTGAAGCCGGCTTCACATAAACATATGAAGGAGCCATCGGTGTTGACGCACTGGCCCCGGACGCACACGTTCTCTTTACTGCACTCGTCAACATCTGAGTTAGAGACATGAGGGTGGATGAAGATTTGTAATAATCTGGCACACAATGAGTCCACATGGAGTATTATACAATATATTATCAACAAGTGGCTTGTTTGAACATATGAAAATATCCACCACAACCGCCGACTCGTAAACGGTAATAGATGCTACATGCCGGATTAGCATGTAGCATGTTAGCATGTCTTTATGCCGCACACCATGCACACTCACACAATTGACAAAGATTATTTAAATGACACCTATTCATCTATCCATCTGTTTTCTATGCTGCCCACCGTCACTTGGGTCATGGGTATGCTGGAGCCTACCCCAGCTGTCTTTGGTTGCCGGCCAATTGCAGTCATTCATTCATTCATTCATTTATTTTCTACCGCTTATCCTCATGAGGGTCACAGAGATGCTGGAGCCTATCCCAGCTGTCTTCCGGGCGAGAGGCTGGGTACACCCTGGACTGGTGGCCAGCCAATCACAGGGCACATATAGACAAACAACCATTCACACTCACATTCATACCTATGGACAATTTGGAGTGGCTAATTAACCTAGCATGTTTTTGGAATGTGGGAGGAAACCGGAGTACCCGGAGAAAACCCACGCAAACTCCACACAGAGATGGCCGAGGGTGGAATTGAACTCGGGTCTCCTAGCTGTGAGGTCTGTCAAAATTATTTTGACAGTCAATTTGTTGAAAAGGCGGCATGGCGGTCTAGTGGTTAGCGCGCAGACCTCACAGCTAGGATACCAGGGTTCAATTCCACCGTCGGCCATCTCTGTGTGGAGTTTGCACATTTTCCCCGTGCATGGGTAGGTTTTCTCCGGTTTCCTCCCACATTCCAAAAAAACATGCTAGGTTAATTAGCGACTCCAAATTGTCCATAGGTATGAATGTGAGTGTGAATGGTTGTTTGTCTATATGTGCCCTGTGATTGGCTGGCCACCGGTCCAGGGTGTACCCCGCCTCTCGCCTGGAAGACAGCTGGGATAGGCTCCAGCATCCCTGCGACCCTCATGAGGATAAGCGGTAGAAAATAAATGAATGAATGAATGAATGACTGCAATTGGCTGGCGACCAAAGACAGCTGGGATAGGCTCCAGCATACCCATGACCCAAGTGACGGTGGGCAGCATAGAAAACAGATGGATAGATGAATGGGTGCCATTGAAATGATCTTCGTCAACTGTGTGAGTGTGCATGGTGTGCGGCATAAATACATGAAATAAGGCCATTAAACAGCACTGAGAGCTTATCTTCCGCGTCAAAATGAAAATAACGATTCTGAAATGTTTAGGTGGGTCCTTTGATGAGGAGATCGGGAAGACCTAGGTTCGATTCCAAATTGTCCATAGGTATGAATGTGAGTGTGAATGGTTGTTTGTCTATATGTGCCCTGTGATTGGCTGGCCACCAGTCACCAGGGTGTACCCCGCCTCTCCCCCGAAGACAGCTGTTGAAAAGAGAAGATTGTCGTCCATAACTGATGGCCCCTATTCCCCCCAGGACTATGACCAGTGGCTTGTGGCGGGACTAAACAAATTTGGTCATAAATTGGGCATACTCCAAAGGGTTCTTCAACCGAAGACTATGTTCCAATAATAAGGTCAATACTGTATTATCAATTACTGTACCTCGGCAGGCGGTCCGCCCATTTAGGGTGTCATACCCGTCGGGGCAGACGCACACGTAGGAGCCTTCGCTATTCAGACATTCTCCTTCTCCACATATTCCCGCCACGCTCAAACACTCGTTGATATCTGTGACGAATAAACATAAATGTCGACTTTCTATGCCAGCGATAAGAAGGGAAGTATAATTTTTATACCTCTGCAGGACGTCCCATCGATCAACTCCAGCCCGGCAGGGCAGGTGCAAGTATAGGATCCAATGGTGTTGGTGCACCGCCCCCCCACACAAAGACCCGCGTCATCACATTCATTCGTATCTGCGTCCAAACACAAACACGTCATGACGATTTTGCCAAGTTTTGTCATCTTTATGAAGTCCTTCCATTTCCAATTAGCGCTTTATTATGTACCGTTTGAAAATATTTGGAAAGTCATATTTTTTTAATCCCGGAAAATTTACTGGAAAAAATGATGAATGACGGATGAAAGAAATGGTTTATCGAGCAGATTACAGTTTGGTGTCGGTATGCAGCCTTGTAGTCCAGATCCACTGGTCCACCATGCTGCTTTTAGTTAGATATTAATTTGTCATATTTAGCTTTATTTAGCTTTATTCCTGAAACAAATGATTGCATGGGCCTGTGAGAGAGAGAGAGAGAGAGAGGGAGACGGAAACTCACCTTCACAGGAGAGACCATTGGGTGCCACAGTGAAGCCGGGGTCACAGGTCATGCAGGAGAAGGATCCCTCTGTGTTCGTGCAAACGCCCGTAGGACAAACACCTGGGGTCTGGCACTCGTTCATATCTGGAAGACACAGGAAGAAACTTGGGTAAAGAATCAGATACCTGTGCAAATGCTCTATCTTTGTTGTCTTGTAATATTATTATTTTAAATATATATATATATTATTATTATTAATATTATTATAATTATTATAATACAATATTTTATATTATATATTATTATAATTATTATAATTATTATAATTATTATATTATATTATATTATATTATATTATATTATATTATATTATATTATATTATATTATATTATATTATATTATATTATATTATATTATATTATATTATATTATATTATATTATATTATTATTATTATTAATATTATTATTATTATTATTATTATTATTATTATTATTATTATTGTTGTCTGGTAATATTATTATAATTTTTTAAATATATTTTTATATTATTATTATTATTATTATTATATTATATTATATTATATTATATTATATTATATTATATTATATTATATTATATTATATTATATTATATTATATTATATGGCCACTAATATAATATCATATTATATTATTGTCATTATTGTTATTATTTTTATTTTTATTGTTGTCTGGTAATATTATTATTTTTTTAAATATATTTGCATTATTATATTATAATTATTATAATTATTATAATATATTATATTATATATTATTATAATTATAATATTATTAGTAGTATTATATTTTATTATATTATATTATTATTATTATTATTATTATTAATATTATTATATATATTATTATATATATTATATATTATTATATATAATATAATATATTATATTATATATTATTATTATTATATAATTATTATTATTATATAATTATTATTATTGTTATTAGTAGTAGTAGTAGTAGTAGTATTAGTATTAGTATTATTGTTGTTGTTGTCTGGTAATATTATTATTATTCTAAAATATATATTTATTATTATTATATTATTATTATTAATATTATTATCATTAGTATAATTTAATATATTATATTATATATTATTATAATATTATTGATATTAATATTAATATTAATATTATTATTATTATTATTATTATTATTATTATTATTATTATTATTATTATTATTATTATTATTATTATTATTATTATTATTATTATTATTATTATTATTATTATTATTATTATTATTATTATTATTATTATTATTATTATTATTATTATTATATTAGGTACATATTATAACAATGCCTGAGTGCTTCACATACAGGAAAGTACGTAGTCTTAATTCCTCCACACAGACAGTGCTTTGTTAAAATAGGCGGAAAAGTAAGGAGGCAAAATGATCCCAGACTCCGAAACAGCTATTACAGGTGGCGTATCATTTCTGAATACACAAACTGGGATCACTGGGATCCGTCTTATGTGATCACTAAAAATTCCACGCCTGAGTACAGATTGTATTTTCTGGAAGGGTGGGGGGGAAATAATTCGGGGCCACGGTTAAATGATTGCTTGGTCTTGCCTTTGGGTGAACAGCCTGAGTTCCACATTGTTAGCTTAGCGAGGAAGGATGCGCTGTGGTTGACTTGACTTCAAATTGAAGCTTTAACATTTTCCATGATATTATTTAAATCCCGTCAGAGGCCTCGCTTGGACCCGGGGTTGTTTTGTAAAAACTTTTTCCCAGCGCAAAGACACACGTCGGTGGGGGATCTTCCTCTCGGGCTTGATCCCCACTTCCATAAAAACACACGCAGCGCAGAATACGTGAATAACTGAGGTCATATTTGAATTAAATCATCATCCGGTTTTCTCATTCTCATGAGGTCATTGTAAAACTAACATTCCCGCGTTGGGCAAAGTGGACGTTTTATTTCGTTTGATGCCATAAATCCTGTCATCACATGGTATTGGGTACTGTAATGTTTGTCTCTAATCATCTTATTTTATTGTGGCCTGCATCTGCTTAAATCATTATTTACTCAGCTCATTATTTCTTTAGGGCTGCACGGTGGTTGAGTGGTTAGCACCCAGGGCTCACAGCTAGGAGACCCGAGTTCAATTCCACCCTCTGCCATGTTCTCCTCGGAATTTGCATGTTCTCCCTGTCCGGGTACTCCGGTTTCTTCCCACATTCCAAAAACATGCTAGGTTAATTAGCGACTCCAAATTGTCCATAGGTATGAATGTGAGTGTGAATGGTTGTTTGACTTAATGTGCCCTGTGATTGGCTGGCCACCAGTCCAGGGTGTACCCCGCTGGGATAGGCTCCAGCACCCCCGCAACCTTCATGAGGATGTGGGTGTCTACCAACCTGATGGTTGGTTCGATCCCCAGTCAAGGTTATTCTACAATATTTCAGCATTCTGGCTGCACGGTGGTTGAGTGGTTTGCACCCAGGTCTCACAGCCAGGAGACCCGAGTTCAATTCCACCCTCGGCCATCTCTGTGTGGAGTTTGCATGCGTGGGTTTTCTCCGGGTATTCCGGTTTCCTCCCACATTCCAAAAACATGCTAGGTTAATTAGCGACTCCAAATTGTCCATAGGTATGAATGTGAGTGTGAATGGTTGTTTGTCTATATGTGCCCTGTGATTGGCTGGCCACCAGTCCAGGGTGTACCCCGCCTCTCGCCCGAGGACAGCTGGGACCCTTGTGAGGATAAGCGGTAGAAAATGAATGAATGAATGAATGGTACTCCTCTTGTATATTTTGTAACTACCCTTTGAGTGTTAAGTCGCAGTGTGATGATTTTAGCTTTCTTTCTAAGCCGACACCGTGAATCGATGAATGATTTCCTGTGGGTTGATAAGCTCATTGTGAGTTTTCTTATAACTCATGATTGGCTATTGTCATGTGAGTGTGAATGGTTGTTTGTCTATATGTGCCCTGTGATTGGCTGGCCACCAGTCCAGAGTGTGGAAATGAATGAATGAATTATTTCTTTCATTCTTTCTGTGAATGTTCTGAACTTCTATTTCTATGCCTGTGTTAAATCCTGTCATAGCAGGAATGTATTGAATCAACAGCGCCTTGCTTCTGGCGGACTTCAATAAATCAACGTAATAAATCAAAAATGAATTGGGATTCAATCAATGAATTATTAAGCACGGTGGTTGTTTTACCCTCGCAGCCGTAACCGTCCTCGGTCACTTGCATGCCGGCCCCACAGCTCCTGCAGGTATAAGATCCCAGGGTGTTTGAACACAGCTGGCCGGGGCACACGTCGCTAGCTGCCAAGCATTCATCCACATCTGGAGACAAATATACAAACACATAATAACGCAGACTGCCATCGCTGATGAAATTACCGAAATGAAAAGTCAGTGAAGCAAAAAAAAAAAAAAACGTCAACACTTGAATGTTTCTCCTTGAGTTATCAGCAGCGTGGTTGACATCATGCGCTATTTTTAGACCGGTGCGTCATTGTTTTGTTTTGAGTTAAATAATCGGTGCTAGAGTTAATGACGTTAATCAGCCAGCTGTGATGTGACGTCTGAGAAATGAAACGCGGGCTAACCTGAACCAGAGAAACTCGGGCAAATCCATTGTAAACAAACATGTGCGTGCAAATAAACAAACGTCGGGATAGCCAAAAGTCTCACCATCACACCGCCGTCCATCCGACGAGATTCTGAAACCGGGCTGACAGCTGACACATGTGAAGGAACCCTCTGTGTTTGTACATGTTCCCCGGGGGCATGTCGTGGGCAGCGTACATTCGTCAACGTCTGGCACGAAACATCAGCACAGGATATTAGATCTTCACTGCAGAACAAGGGGAATCTCGGCAGCCAATAAAAAATCATCTAATTGACTGTGAGAGTTTGATAAGACGCAGGAAGCAATGTATGGTTTACTGACCTTCACAGAGTTCTCCGTCATATGACACCCTGTACCCGGTGGGGCAGTTCTCACAGGTGTAGGAACCCTCGGAGTTTAGACATATTCCATTGGCGCACGTTGACAGGGACTGGCACTCGTCAATATCTGGGTGGAACACGAACGCAACATGTTTGAAACGCAAATCAATGCGAAAGGACATGACAATGGAATTCATTCATTCAGGGGTCACAGGGGTGCTGGAGCACCATGGGAAATCATTCATCGACTCACGGTGTCAGGTTAGAAAGAAAGCTAAAATCATCACACTGCGACTTAACACTCAAAGGGTAGTTATGAAATATACAAGAGGAGTACCATTCATTCATTCATTTTCTACCGCTTATCCTGACAAGGGTCGCAAAGGTGCTGGAGCCTATCCCAGCTGTCTTCTTGGGGCGAGAGGCGGGGTACACCCTGGACTGGTGGCCAGCCAATCACAGGGCACATATAGACAAACAACCATTCACACTCACATTCATACCTATGGACAATTTGGAGTCGCTAATTAACCTAGCATGTTTTTGGAATGTGGGAGGAAACCGGGAGTACCACGACGGGACGGGGAGAACATGCAAACTCCACACAGAGATGTCTGAAGGTGGAATCGAACTCGGGTCTCCTAGCTGCGGGGCCTGCCTGCTAACCACTCGTCTGCCGTGCAGCCAAAATATGTAATATTCATTAATTTTCTACCGCTTTTCCTCACAAGGGTCGCGGGCGGTGCTGGAGCCTATCCCAGCTGTCTTCTTGGGGCAAGAGGCGGGGTACACCCTGGACTGGTGGCCAGCCAATCACAGGGCACATATAGACAAACAACCATTCATACTCACATTCATACCTATGGACAATTTGGAGTCGCTAATTAACCTAGCATGTTTTTGGAATGTGGGAGGAAACCGGAGTACCCGGAGAAAACCCACGCATGCACGGCGGAGAACATGCAAACTCCACACAAAGATAGCAGAGGGAGGAATTGAACTCGGCTCTCCTAGCTGTAAGGCTTGTGAGCTAACCACTCGTCCGCTGTGCAGCCCATATTTGCATATTAATAATAATTCATGGTTCCATTTATCACAGTGAGTCTTCCAGGTCCTGATGCAGCAAAACAGTCCCAGACCATCACACTACCACCACCATATTTTACTGATGGAATAATGTTCATTCATTTTCTACCGCTTATCCTCACGAGGGTCGTCACCGGCTGTCTTGGGGCGAGAGGCGGGGTACACCCTGGACTGGTGGCCAGCCAATCACAGGGCACATATAGACAAACAACCATTCACACTCACATTCATACCTATGGACAATTTGGAGTCGCTAATTAACCTAGCATGTTTTTGGAATCTGGGAGGAAACCGTAGAAAACCCACGCATACACGGCGGAGAATATGCAAATTCCACACAGAGATGGCCGAAGGTGGAATTGAACCCTGGTCTCTTAGATGTGAGGTCTCCGCGCTAACCACTCGACCTTTTTTTGGTTTTATTTTGTTGAAATAGAGTTTCCTAACAAAGTCAAAAACCCTTAATACAATAAACAAATGTCATGTGATTGTTTTTACGTATTAAAATATAAAACGGGCTATGAATGAGGAACACCTCGAGGGGTTTGAACATGCCGTACCTTCACACCTCCGTCGATCCTGAGACACCCTGTAGCCGGCCTTGCATCTGGTGCAGGTGTACGACCCCGCCGTGTTGGCGCACACGCCGCCGAGACACCAGTCACCCTGAACGCACTCGTCCACATCTGGAGACACACACGCATCCGGTTTAGCGGGAATAAAACAACAACATCAAAAATGCATTCCGATGTCTGGCAGCCATAACACACCTGTCCGTGTCATAAAGTTCACCATTAAAAAAAAAAAAAAAAAAAAAAAAAGGGGGCGTCGCCGAAGCAGAGCAGCACGCTGAAATGAACAAACATCTACCTACATGAGCATCGGTGTGGAAAATAATCAATATTTTTTTGGTTTTTTTTAAAATTAAATAAAACTAAAAATGTCAAAATAATCTAAATTAATCGATACATTGATACGCATGAGCACGATGCGACTCGCAGCGTTTGTGGATATCTCTTTATTGCTCGCTGCTTCTACCATATCTTACTTATTGTGTGGAAATATGGGCTAATAACTATAAAAGCAATCTTCACTCGCTAAATGTACTGCAAAAAAAAGGTCAGTAAGGATAATTCATAATGGCGCCTACAGAGAACATACTAACTCCTTATTTCTAAAATCACAAATATCACATTACAATACATATTAAATACAATACAATAAATTAAATTAAATTAAATAAAAAAAATAACTTCAACTATATTAGGAAAGCAGGAAGTGAACAAATGTAACAGTTACTGATTGTAAAAGTACCAGATGGAGGGGTAGGATTTAATAAGCTTTGCTTCTTCCTACTCCTTTTGGACATGTGGAACTGTGAACTGATTATGTGATGCATTCAATTGTAATCTGATGCATGTTCAAATGAAATAAAACATGAAAAATTAAAAAAAAAATCATTAAATTAAAAAAAAATTAAATAAAAAAAACAAACGTCTACCTACATGAGCATCGGACTAAGGGTGTGGAAAATAATCAATATTTTTTTGTTTCTTTTTTTTAAATTAAATAAAACTAAAAATGTCAAAATAATCTAAATTAATCGATACATTGATACGCATGAGCACGATGCGACTCGCAGCGTTTGTGGATATCTCTTTATTGCTCGCTGGTTCTACCATATCTTACTTATTGTGTGGAAATATGGGCTAATAACTATAAAAGCAAGCTTCACTCGCTAAATGTACTGCAAAAAAGGCCAGTAAGGATAATTCATAATGGCGCCTACAGAGAACATACTGACTCCTTATTTCTAAAATCACAAATATCCCACATTCCAAAAACATGCTAGGTTAATTAGCGACTCCAAATTGTCCATAGGTATGAATGTGAGTGTGAATGGTTGTTTGTCTATATGTGCCCTGTGATTGGCTGGCCACCAGTCCAGGGTGTACCCCGCCTCTCGCCCCAAGAAGACAGCTGGGATAGGCTCCAGAAACCCCTGTGACCCTCGTGAGGAAAAGCGGTAGAAAATGAATGCTAGGAGTGAGGCTGCACGGTGGTTAGTGTGCAGGCCCCGCAGATAGATTACCCAGGTTCAATTCCACCGTCGGCCATTTCTGTGTGGAGTTTGCATGTTCTCCGCCGTGCATGCATGGGTTTTTTCCGGGTATTCCGGTTTCCTCCCACATTCCAAAAACATGCTAGGTTAATTAGCGACTCCAAATTGTCCATAGGTATGAATGTGAGTGTGAATGGTTGTTTGTCTATATGTGCCCTGTGATTGGCTGGCCACCAGTCCAGGGTGTACCCCGCCTCTCGCCCCAAGAAGACAGCTGGGATAGGCTCCAGAAACCCCTGTGACCCTCGTGAGGAAAAGCGGTAGAAAATGAATGCTAGGAGTGAGGCTGCACGGTGGTTAGTGTGCAGGCCCCGCAGATAGATTACCCAGGTTCAATTCCACCGTCTGCCATTTCTGTGTGGAGTTTGCATGTTCTCCGCCGTGCATGCATGGGTTTTTTCCGGGTATTCCGGTTTCCTCCCACATTCCAAAAACATGCTAGGTTAATTAGCGACTCCAAATTGTCCATAGGTATGAATGTGAGTGTGAATGGTTGTTTGTCTATATGTGCCCTGTGATTGGCTGGCCACCAGTCCAGGGTGTAGATAGCTTTCAAAAAAAAAACAAAAAAAAACAGGCTTCACTACGTATCTTAAAACAAACCTAGAGCATACTGTATTGCATCTATAGTGCATTGCTGTCAATAATAACAGCAGCAGATCAATATCCCTGGAAGATGGAAGTTTCAATACGGACACATAAGCAGTGGAAAG
Source organism: Doryrhamphus excisus (assembly GCF_030265055.1). Lineage (NCBI taxonomy): Eukaryota > Metazoa > Chordata > Actinopteri > Syngnathiformes > Syngnathidae > Doryrhamphus > Doryrhamphus excisus. The sequence continues at coordinate 3,912,452 of NC_080478.1, forward strand.
TAGCGGCATTTAGCATTTAGGATGGAGCAATGGTGGCAGCCACAGACCATTTCCCTTTCCTCATGATTTCTATCTGATTCCTGCCTGGCTGGTTTTTCCATCTTTCCAGTGTCCTTGCCACTCGTGGTGCAATGAGGCGGCCAATGCAGCCCACAAAGCTGCTCAGCGACGGCCAGTAGGTTTGCTGCACAGTGTCAAGAGCGTGGAGGAGACACCAAGAGACAGGCCAGTACACTACGGGAGGACGCTATCTACTGCTTTGTGTAAAGCAGTGTACAAAGCGGGGGTTGCTGGAGCCTATCCCAGCTGTCTTTGGGGCGAGAGGCGGGGTACACTCTGGACTGGTGGCCAGCCAATCACAGGGCACATTAAGTCAAACAACCATTCACACTCACATTCATACCTATGGACAATTTGGAGTCGCTAATTAACCTAGCATGAGAACATGCAAACTCCGAGGGTGGAATTGAACTCGGGTCTTCTAGCTGTTTCTTTTTTTGTGTGTGTCCCGTCCCGATAGTATTATTGATTTAAATCAGGGGTCTCAAACATGCGGCCCGCGGGCCAAATGTGGCCCGCAGGACACTACTTTGAGGCCCCCGCCTTGATATGAAAGTTTAATGTTAGTTGCGGCCCCGCGCAAGTTTGATATGGATGCTGTATGGTATCATGTACCCAGAAAAAATTATTATTACGTTTGATTAATGTTCATGTTAAAGGTTAAATAACTGTTCATAGTTATCCTCCCTATCCGTGTGGAAGTGGTAAGTTTTTGGCTATTTAAGTTGAAAGGAAATAACTTGAAGGCTACCGTTTAGGTCGCTATAGCTCTCGAGTTTGCGAGTTAGCATGTGTCTCAAGACCCTGCAGTTGCGCAATATGTTGTAAATAAAAAAAGAGTATAAATGTGACTATAGTCGTGTTTTGTCATGTCTACAGGGCTCTAATAATGCTTTGTTCATTTTAATGTGAAAAAAAATAATTTGTCTACCCACCAACTATATGTGGTTTCTTAAGTTTTTATTATTTGCCATTTTATTATTATTATTATTATTATTATATTTATTTATTACTGATTGATTTATTTTCTTTATTCTTGATTTGTTTATTTATTTTTCATCTTATTTTGTGCAGAAAAATAAAAATTATGATATTTGAGAACAGTGGAATATTTTATCAGAGCTTTTATTGTGGAAAATCGGAACCAAAGCGAAGTTTATTCATTTTTCTGTTTTTAATGAATGCGTTTTTTTTTTTTTTTTTTGGAAAACCTGATGCGGCCCAGCCTCGCCCAGACCCTAGATTTAATGGAGTTGAACATGAAACATGAAATATTCCTACCTTCACATCTCAGCCCGTCAACAGACGGTTGAAACCCTGCATCGCAGCTCTGGCATGTGTAGGAACCGGGAGTGTTGACGCAGATTCCTTCAGGACACTTCTTATTCGCTGCACACTCATCGATATCTAAGAAAGATATTGGACACTTTAAGATGAGAAGCATGACTTCCACGGCATCGTCACTCACCTTCGCAGGCTTTGCTATCTGAGGTGACTTGGTAACCGTGGCCACAAGAGCATCTGTGGGTTCCTTCTAGATTGACGCAACGTCCATGGAGACAGACCCCCGGAAGCAAACACTCATTCACATCTGGAAAAAGAGTGGAAAATGGAAGTGGGCTCATAGGAAATAAAAAAAAAAGACCCTTTAAAAAAAAAAAAAAAAAAAACTTTAAATTTGCCATGGAGCTTCTGCGTTAGCATGCGTGGAAACTATTTACACAGCTGCTACTTTGTGGCGTTACCTTGGCATACGTTGTCCACTGTGAGTTTGTATCCCTGGAAACAGTTGCACCTATAGGAGCCTTCGGTGTTGACACACCTTCCACGGCCGCATATGTTTTGGTTCAAGCACTCGTTTACATCTGCGGACATAGCAAGCGTATGATTGTTTCCTTTATGTTGTGAAAATTAATTTCTGGGGATCACAATAGATACCATATCTTACTTATTGTTTGGAAAATATAGGCTAATAACTATAAAAAAGCAATCTTCACTCGCTAAATGTACTGCAAAAAAAGGTCAGTAAGGATAATTCATAATGCCGCCTACAGAGAACATACTAACTCCTTATTTCTAAAATCACAAAAATCACATTACAATACATATTAAATACAATACAATAAATTAAATTAAATTAAATTTAAAAAAAAACTTCAACTATATCAGGAAAGCAGGAAGTGAACAAATGTAACAGTTACTGATTGTAAAAGTACCAGATGGATGGGGTTGGATTTAATAAGCTTTGCTTCTTCCTACTCCTTTTGGACATGTGGAACTGTGAACTGATTATGGGATGCATTCAATTGTAATCTGATGCATTTTTAAATGAAATAAAACCTTTAAAAAAAATTTTTAAAAATAAAAAAAAATTAAAAAATATATTTTTAATTTAAAAAATACAATTGAATAAAATTAAATTATTTTTAGGAAAGCAGGAAGTGAACAAATGTAACAGTTACTGATTGTAAAAGTACCAGATGGAGGGGTAGGATTTAATAAGCTTTGCTTCTCCCTACTCCTTTTGGACATGTGGAACTGTGAACTGATTATGTGATGCATTCAATTGTAATCTGATGCATGTTCAAATGAAATAAAACATTTAAAAAAATTTAAAACATTTTTTTTTCATTAAATTAAAAAAAATCATTTATATTAGGAAAGCAGGAAGTGAACAAATGTAAGTTACTGATTGTAAAAGTACCAGATGGAGGGGTAGGAGTTAATAAGCTTTGCTTCTTCCTACTCCTTTTGGACATGTGGAACTGTGAACTGATTATGTGATGCATTCAATTGTAATCTGATGCATATTCAAATGAAATAAAAGCATAAAAAAATGTAAAAAATTAAAAACAATTTTTTAAATAATTTTTTTTTTTTTTAAACTTAAATTATATTACAAAGGCAGGAAGTGAACAAATGTAACTGTTACTGATTGTAAAAGTACCAGATAAGCTATGCTTCTTCCTACTCCTTTTGGACATGTGGAACTATGAACTGATTATGTGATGCATTCAATTGTAATTTGATGCACGTTCAAATGAAATTAAACCATTACCATTACCATTACTATTTAAATATGGTTCATAAATTCCATCATAATACGTGTGCAAAGTAAACCTGACTCATTAGAAACTCTTTTTTTACGATTACAACCTTTTCCACTTGATGAGTCAGAGCCATTTGACCCAGCGTTTATTACTCGTGTATAATTTAGTGGAACCTGTCAAATGTTAACGACAAAACAAGAGGTCTGATTATGTGAAAGATGCCGAGTCAGAGAAACAGACGTTACGTAAGAGTCCTTCATCTGCAAAAGGAGGTGGAGAAAGAACAATACCGAGAGGTGATAGATGGAGTCAAAAGAAAGCCAGAAAGTCACAAATACGGTTTTGTTTGGCCTTGACTCAGCCTGTGTGCTAATTTCTGACAAGGCAATGGTATGGGAGGACGTTTAGGGCAAAATATATCAAACATGTATACTTACAATGTACTGAAACACACTGATTTTTGGCAGATATGCCTCAAAAAAGAGGCAAAACACATCAAAAATCACACAAACACTAATAATGGCTTCACATGGTACATTCAATGTCTGTTTAAACTTAGGTTATTCAGCGTTCACCTGTGTAACAGAGTTAAAATGCACTAAATGTGTGAATTTATTATTATTTAATAATTATGTTAATTTTATCTCAATTAGTTATTTATATTTCTTATTTTGTTCAGTTTATTTTCATCGCTTTCCTTGTATATGCTTTATTTTATCCTTTCGCTTTTGCTCCTCCTGGGCTTCCGTAGTTGGCCAGACTCTGGTAGCACTTCCGCTCTTTGCCACACAACCTGGTTGGCATTAATAAGGGTAAGTTCAGTTAAAGAACTGCAGATAAAATGTGTTGTTTAGTTTAAAATTTGGTTATCTGTGTTATGTATACTGTTTTTATGTCGATATATTTGTCATTTTATGTTATTTTGATCGTTGGTTTTAGCTTTTCATTTCCACTTCCGGTAGGACTTGCGTTACACAAGTAGGCCCGTCGTGTTTTTTTTTGTTACATTGTGTAATTTATGTTCCGTCTTTTTAGGTTGCAGAAGTGGAGAGAAAATAACTTTATTTTCATTCTTTTATCCTTCAGGTATGTGTTTTTCATTTTTTGTAATCATAATACTTTTTCACGTGTCATTAATCACTCCTTCCCCTTCACTCCCCACGCCGTTACTTATGTTGGCCACTAGTCGGCAGTGTTGTGAAACGTTGTAAATATAAAATGTGTGTTTTGTTTACCATTAAAACAAGTACTACTTCTCTTTGCCACACAATTGATTGGCATTGATAAGGGGTGCAGAAGTGGAGAGAAAATAACTTTACTTTCATTTATTTTGTCTTTCAGAAACCTAACAAAGGCCGTTACACCTGCGCATGTGTGGAAAAATAAACTCGGTTCAATGTAAACGGAAAACACCTGAAACTGAGTTGTGAGCATCAAAATAAAACACACTCAAAATTTTTTTTTTTTTTTTTTTAAGTTTTTAAAAATGAGTTTTTATAGCAAATTCATTCATTATACATTGATACACAGTGAGCTGACAAACCAAGTACTTTATGAAAAGTACTGTGTGGAAACCGGGCGATTAAATAATATAAATTGACCGCAGATTTTCCCCAAAATTTAATTTCACACCTGAAACTGAGTTGTGACCATCAAAATAAAACACAATCAAAAAAAAATTGATAACATTATTTTGAAGCAGCAAAATCAGAAGTAGCTGGAGTGGTCCCTTCCTGTAAACATATTGTTTTTTTTTTTTACATTTTTATAGGCTTTGCTATAAATAATTCATACACGAGAGACAAGTATTTTGCGTACATTTACAATTCATAAAAACAAACCACCTCGATTTTTTGCTCAGTTTTGAGTTTTTAGCATGTTCAGCATGAGTGTATTTTATTCTGAAACTCACAAGTCACTTTCAGGTGTCTTCCGATTACACTGAAGTGGGCTTCCGGGTGCGCCGAATTTATTTTTCCACACATGCACGCTGAATAAGCTTAAACAGACAAAAAAATACTACTACTCGTGTGTGAATATTATATCTGTGTGTGTGTTTATTTGCACTTTTAACATGTGTGTGTACCCCATTATCAGTGTGTTTGTTTGTGGGTACTGTGTGGAAACCGGGCGATTAAATAATATAAATTGTCCGCAGATTTTTTTTCCCCAAGGAGAAGAAAATCAATGGCAAGGTCTTCCCGAAGTCCATTTCATTTCCCATTTCTGGAATACTCAACCAAGGAGCTCAGGTTTCCAAACAAATTAGAAGGGTCCAAGGTCATGGAGAGGGGGATGTGGTAAGTCACACCAGTCGGGCTGTTATGTAACAAGTCCCCATTTTGGGTTCAGCGTGAGCGGCACGCACCATATGTGCTATAGGTTGGTGGTTTTCAAGCACTGTCCCGCGGCACACTAGTGTACCTTGAGAAACAGTCATGTGTTCCGTGAGGAATTATACAATATCACTTTTTATAATTAACATTTATTAATCATCATTTGCAAATATTATGTCAATAGTATACATGGACCCAAATATTCCAATTGCATTTGGTTTATTTGCTCAAACGGAATATTCCTTTTCCCAATCCGATTTGAGGTATCTTGTACCCGCTCAAACGGAAACTTGTCAGACTGCGTTCTTCTTCTTCGTGGTGTTTTTCTTCTTCTGTTGTTTATTGGCGGTTGGCAAGCAGCTTTCGTATTGCATTAGCGCCATGTGTGGAACAGAATCTAAACCAGGGGTGGGCAAACTACGGCCCGCCCAATCTTTCCAAAGTATTTCGTTTAAACTCAACATACAACCTGGCATCATGGCCTGAGCCAACCTTTTGATGGTTGTATCAATTTCGTTGTTTGACATGGTCTGTTGTTTACAAAGTGCTCCTGAAAAAAGGGACACAAGCACATAATAATAAAAAAAATTAAAATAATAATTATTATATTATTATTATAACTATATGATTATTATATTTATTATATTAATGCTAATTATTATATTAATTATATATAATAATATTGTTATAGTTGCATATTTTACATAATAATAATATAATAATTATTATTTTAATTTTATTTTAATTATTATAATATTTTATTATTTTTAAAATATTTAAATATAAAATAATAAATAATAATAGCAGATTGCATGACAATTTTACAGATACAATAATACCAGGTGGACTGTTACGTGTAAAATATATAGTCTGTATAGTTCGGGCGAGAGGCGGGGTACACCCTGGACTGGTCGCCAGCCAATCCCAGGGCACATATAGACAAACAACCATTCACACTCGCATTCATACCTATGGACAATTTGGAGTCGCTAATTAACCTAGCATGTTTTTTGGAATGTGGGAGGAAACCGGAGTACCCGGAGAAAACCCACGCATGCACGGGGAGAACATGCAAACTCCACACAGAGATGGCCGAGGGCGGGGACCGAACCCTGGTCTCCTAGCTGTGAGGTCTGCGCACTAACCACCAGACCGCCGTGCCGCCCGCATAAAAAAGTTGTTGATTTTTAATATTTTTAACAGTGATTTCTGTGATGTTTACTTTAAAATGTTAGCAAACATACATTTTTTATTGTGGTAAATGCTTGAGAGCCAGATACAGTCATCAAAAGAGCCCTACCTGGCTCCCGAGCCATAGGTTCCCTACCTCTGTCATAGAGCCTCCACAGTGACAGCTCCGTCCCCATCATTATATTACTGTCCTGTCGGCCTCTAGCGGCCTCTCAACAGCACAGTGGTACTCGCTCTCCAACAATAACAATCTGTTTATTCAAAGCTGTTGCCAAGAGAAAATATTCGGACTCTCCTAAATTGAAGTATTATAAACAATGTTTTTTGTTACAGGGGCACTGATATCACAAGATCAACAATAACAGTGAAGATGTTTAAACAGTATTGTGGATATTGCAGGGGGGGCTGCTGAGCTAATATTTCATACACGGAGTCACTGAGTGGACGACTGAGTACAAATACGGCTGTCATCGCTGTGGCTTCAGCTTGTCATGCCGGCCTTATCGTGTTCCGTAAAACATCCAACAGGAGTATAAAAATACATATCATTCATATACCGTTCGTACACGTAAGCAGTCGGAACGCCTGGTGTAGGATCGCAGACTGTCGGCAGCTCATTACCGGTACGGATTGTTGCCATGTGAACTTTGCTTTGTCTGGCAATTCCATTCGGGAAGAGTAGGTTCCAAATGGGAATGTCAAGATGCTTTCAAGAATTAGAGGGAAACTTGAGTTATTTCCATTGCACTGGTTCAAAGACGTGAAGTGGTAAAGAATGGATAGTGGTTCTTTTAGAGTTACGAGTTTTAGAGTTACGTAATGGTAATGGTTTAATTTCATTTGAACATGCATCAGATTACAATTGAATGCATCACATAATCAGTTCACAGTTCCACATGTCCAAAAGGAGTAGGAAGAAGCAAAGCTTATTAAATCCTACCCCTCCATCTGGTACTTTTACAATCAGTAACCGTTACATTTGTTCACTTCCTGCTTTCTAATATAATTAAAGTTTATTTTTTATTTTTATTTTTTAATTTAATGATTTTTTTGTGTTTTTAATTAAAAAAAATTTTTTTTAATGGTTTTATTTCATTTGAACATGCATCAGATTACAATTGAATGCATCACATAATCAGTTCCCAGTTCCACATGTCCAAAAGAAGTAGGAAGATGCAAAGCTTATTAAATCCTACCCCTCCATCTGGTACTTTTACAATCAGTAACTGTTACATTTGTTCACTTCCTGCTTTCCTAATATAATTTAATTTTATTTAATTGTATTTTTTAATTAAAAATATATATTTTTAATTTAAAAAAATGTTTTAAATGGTTTTATTTCATTTGAAAATGCATCAGATTACAATTGAATGCATCCCATAATCAGTTCACAGTTCCACATGTCCAAAAGGAGTAGGAAGAAGCAAAGCTTATTAAATCCTGGTACTTTTACAATCAGTATCTGTTACATTTGTTCACTTCCTGCTTTCCTAAAAATAATTTAATATTATTGAATTGTATTTTTTTAATTAAAAATATATATTTTTTAATTTTTTATTTTTTTAATGGTTTTATTTCATTTGAACATGCATCAGATTACAATTGAATGCATCCCATAATCAGTTCACAGTTCCACATGTCCAAAAGGAGTAGGAAGAAGCAAAGCTTATTAAATCCTACCCCTCCATCTGGTACTTTTACAATCAGTATCTGTTACATTTGTTCACTTCCTGCTTTCCTAAAAATAATTAAATTTTATTTAATTGTATATTTTTTTGTTAAAAATATATATTTTTATTTATTTTTTTATTTTTTAAATGGTTTTATTTCATTTGAAAATGCATCAGATTACAATTGAGTGCATCCCATAATCAGTTCACAATTCCATTTGTTCACTTCCTGCTTTCCTAATATAGTTGAAGTTATTTTTTAAATTGAATTTATTGTATTTAATATGTATTGTAATGTGATATTTGTGATTTTAGAAATAAGGAGTTAGTATGTTCTCTGTAGGCGGCATTATGAATTATCCTTACTGACCTTTTTTTTGCAGTACATTTAGCGAGTGAAGATTGCTTTTATAGTTATTAGCCCATATTTCCACACAATAAGTAAGATATGGTAGAACCAGAGAGCAATAAAGAGTGTGGAGTGATTTCTGATTGAGAACAAATTTTGCTTTGTTCAATATTGAAATATTTCTATTCAATAAAACTGTATAATACTTCAGTGTGAATCCCAATTCCACCCCTTATCTGAGGGTCCTATGTCGGGTTCCGCTCTTCCCAAGACAATGGAGTATGGCGTACATTTAGATCGATATATTTCCTGGTGACTAGCTAGCTAAAGTATTGGGCTTAATTTACGGTGATGATGTCACTGGTCCTGTGGTGCTGTGTGATGTCACCCTTACCCACACATCTATCACTGATAGGCCTGAAACCCGGGCTGCAGACCTGGCATTGGAAGGAGCCTACAGTATTGACGCAGGCACCGCTGGGACAGGAGCTGGGATCTTGGCACTCGTCTACGTCTGTTCAGGGGTCATAAATTATGATTCAGTTATTCAAATATTAGACGCAAAACATTTTTTTTTATCGTCGTCGTTACCTTCACACTGGTCTCTCCAGGATTTGACAAAGCCAGTGTTGCATTCACACGTAAAAGAACCTTCGGTGTTGACACACTGGCCGTTCTGACACTTGTTGGGCATGCTGCACTCATTAATGTCTGCAGCAAGAAAGACGTAACAATAAAGCTCACCGGCGTATTAATAACTTAAAATAACCGCTGCACGCTCACCTTGGCAGAACTTCCTGTTCTGTGTGATCACCTGGCTGTAGCCGCTGTAGCACTGGCATGCATACGAGCCGTAGTTGTTGGAACAACTGCCCTTTCCTTCACATGGATCATCCTCACACTCATTTACATCTTCATGAGTAAAGAAAAATGACATTTTAGAGGCTTACTGTATATTTCAGTTGAGTTCAAGGAACTGTATGCAAGAACATTTTATTACAATATTACTATTACCGTATTTTCCGGACTATAAGTTGCACTTTTTTTCATAGGTTGGCTGTTCCTGCGACTTATACTCCAGAGCGACTTATAAATGAAAAAACTGGACCTCTTTTCTGTTCATGTTTATTTTTTGTGTAGCTGAATAAGCATTGTGTTAGCATTATGCACTTGTGCGACTTATACTCCAGTGCGACTTATGTATGTTTTTATTCTACCTAATTATGCATTTTTGGCCTTGTGCGACTTATACTCCAGTGCGACTTATGTATGTTTTTTTTTAACCTAATTATGCATTTTTGGCCTTGTGCGACTTATACTCCAGTGCGACTTATGTATTTTTTTTTTCTACCCAATTATGAATTTTTGGCCTTGTGTGACTTATATTCCAGTGCGACTTATGTATGTTTTTTTCTACCTAATTATGAATTTTTGGCCTTGTGCGACTTATACTCCAGTGCGACTTATGTATGTTTTTTTTTTCCGGAAAATACGGTATGTATTACATGTTATCATGAATGTGCCGGTTACTACATGACCTTTAATTAGAAGATGCAGAAAAAAAGAAAGATGCATGTTCATGTTTCACATAAGGATTGTGTAATAATAATGGGCAATATTCCAAAACAAAGGCAGTTCTCCTTTATCCTTTAAGCAGTGAAATGCTGCTTACCAATGCAGGTGGTCTGCAGAGCACTGAGCTTGAATCCGAGCTCACACTGACAGGTGTAGCCGGTCTGCACAGAAACACATTTCCCATGGCCACATATGGAAGGGGTGGTGATGCACTTGTCAAAACCTTGGGGGGGAAAAAAAAAAACAAAGACGCAACTCATGTTGCCATTGAGCTCTTAAGTAACATATTTGTAGAACTCCCATTCAGTATTATTATGCTTATAATGGGCTTATAATAAATCAGTTCCACTTTCCACGCCATTAATTTTACCAAAGTATACCAACTAAAATAAGAATTCATATTACGCCCACTTGGATACTTTTATGCTGTATGTCTCACCTGCGTCTGTGGGAATTGTTTCCTTTGGATCAGGCTTGCCTGGAGAGTCTGGAGCAACTTCTAGCAGGAAGAACGATAATAGCCATGATGAATTTGGAACAAGTATAAATGGATGCAACCGCTAAGACTGCATTGCTTGTTTAACTAAGCTGTCACTAAAATGATATATATTTCCCTTCTGGTTTAAAATAGGACAATAGTAAAATTAGAACTGTCACAATTTGTTTGTGAATGGTTTCCAGGCACAGGGGGGGGGCGGTGGGGGCCATATGTAGATTATGGCTGGTGATATTACACAGGCATGGAAGGCACCTGTAAAGACTACCTAATCTGGTACAACATGGAGTTGGACTTTTTCTGGAAAAAGGGCCAAAGAAAAACTTGGGAGGGCTGCACAGTGGATGAGTGGTTAGCGTGCAGACCTCACGGCTAGGAGACCCGAGTTCAATCCCACCCTGTGTGGAGTTTGCGTGGGTTTTTCTCCGGGTACTCCGGTTTCCTCCCACATTCCAAAAAAACATGCTAGGTTAATTAGCGACTCCAAATTGTCCATAGGTATGAATGTGAGTGTGAATGGTTGTTTGTCTATATGTGCCCTGTGATTGGCTGGCCACCAGTCCAGGGTGTACCCCGCCTCTCGCCCGAAGTCAGCTGGGATAGGCTCCAGCTTCCCCGCGACCCTTGTGAGGATAAGCGGTAGAAAATGAATTCATTAATGACTGAATGAATGAATGTTGCAAAATAACCAAATGGACCGAAGACAGCTGGGATAGGCTCCAGCACCCTCACGACACTCGTGAAGATAAGCAGTAGAAAATGAATGAATGAATTTTGCAAAATAACCAAATGGATTGAAGACAGCTGGGATAGGCTCCAGCACCCCCGCAACCCTCGTGAGGATAAGCGGTAGAAAATGAATGAATTAATGAATGAATGTTGAAAAATAACTAAATGGACCAAAGACAGCTGGGATAGGCTCCAGCACCCCCGCGACCCTCGTGAGGATAAGCGGTAGAAAATGAATGAATGAATAAATTAATGAATGAATGAATGTTGCAAAATAAGTAAATGGACCGAAGACAGCTGGGATAGGCTCCAGCACCCCCGCAACCCTTGTGAGGATAAGCGGCAGAAAATGAATGAATGAATGAAATGGACCGAAGACAGCTGGGATAGGCTCCCGCACCCCCGCGACCCTCGTGAGGATAAGCGGCAGAAAATGAATGAATGAATGAATGTTGCAAAATAACTGAATAGACCAAAGACAGCTGGGATAGGCTCCAGCACCCCGCGACCCTCATGAGGATAAGCGGCAAAAAATTAATGAATGTTGTAAAATAACTAAATGGACCAAAGACAGCTGGGATAGGCTCCAGCACCCCGCGACCCTCATGAGGATAAGCGGCAAAAAATGAATGAATGAATGAATGAATGTTGTAAAATAACTAAATGGACCAAAGACAGCTGGGATAGGCTCCAGCACCCCCGTGACCCTCGTGAGGTTAAGCGGTAGAAAATGAATGAATGAATTTTGCAAAATAACTGAATAGACCAAAGACAGCTGGGATAGGTTCCAGCAAACCCCGCGACCCTCGTGAGGATAAGCGGCAGAAAATTAATAAATGTTTGACAAAAAGTTTGAACCACTGTACTGTCCATATAAATAAAGTTATGGCAAACAATACCTGGATATTTCAATGGTGAGTCCGTCACAACAGCTGGCTAGAAAACAAGCACATATTTACAGAACCGTTGGTTATCTTAGCACCACTAATGATAACTAGATACGGGCATCGACAATAAATATGGGCAAAAATAATCTACAGATGTTAAATGGTAAAACATTAAAACTTGCCAAATGAAGAACTTACCGGTCTTGGAAGTTCCGCATCTGCCACAAGACAACAAGAAGAGGAGGTTAATCAGTAGGATGGATGAAAAGGATTAAATCCAGATTATGTGTTACTAAAACAATCGTTTGATGATAATAGATTGTCCTTGAACTTAAGTAAAACTAAAATCATACTGTTTGCTAACAGCAGAAAGGATATAATAATAATATATAATATATATAAATAATATAATATATATAAATAATTATATGAAATATCAAAATAAAAATAAAAAATGTATACATTTATAAAAAAAAACTAAAAAAAACTTAAACTATATTAGGAAAGCAGGAAGTGAACAAATGTAACAGTTACTGATTGTAAAAGTACCAGATGGAGGGGTAGGATTTAATAAGCTTTGCTTCTTCCTACTCCTTTTGGACATGTGGAACTGTGAACTGATTATGGGATGCGTTCAATTGTAATCTGATGCATGTTCAAATGAAATAAAACCATGAAAATTTATTTTAAAAAAATAAAAATTTAAATGTAAAAAAATAATTTAAAAAACTCAAATAATATTCAGAAAGCAGGAAGTGAACAAATCTAACAGTTTCTGATTGTAAAAGTACCAGAAGAATGGGTAGGATTTAATAAGCTTTGCTTCTTCCTACTCCTTTTGGACATGTGGAACTGTGAACTGATTATGTGATGCATTCAATTGTAATCTGATGCATGTTCAAATTAAATAAAACCAGTAAAAAATTAAAAAAAAAAAAAAATTAAATTAAAAAAAATAATTAAAAAAAACTTAAATTATATTAAGAAATCAGGAAGTGAACAAATGTAACAGTTACTGATTGTAAAAGTACCAGATGGAGGGGTAGGATTTAATAAGCTTTGCTTCTTCCTACTATTACTATTTTCAGTTCTTGAGAATATCAAACACGTATAGCGGAACATTTTTTGCTTGGACTCCATGATTGTATTGTGAACATTTTGCATCAATTGTTTATTTGCGGTGATCTAATCATCATGTTTATGTTGACATTCATACAAAATATTTTTCCTTCTTTTGAACATGAAATAATCTTATGAAATCATTGTGCTGCCTTGTAGTGTTGTTATTCCTATGAATGTTTTTTATTAAGCTTGTGTCTTTATTCAGTAAAGTTTATTCTCCTTTTGAGACGTCATGTTTTTTATTCCTACCTTCAGGCTGTCGAGGTGTTTCTCTGGCTGGGATGACGGGCTGCTCTGGCATGATCGGATCCCGGGATGATTGGGGCGACTCGGGGTACTCGGGCCATTGTGGTATCTGTGGAGTCTGTGGGTACACGGGATATTGAGCCCCGCCAGGCCTTTGCACTGATGGCTGGGAGGACGGCGGCTGAGGATACGTCGGGTTCCGCTCTTCCCAAGACAATCCGGTACTCTGAAGATCATCGTCCTCCAATTGTCGGAGAGAGATCTGCACATCAGAGCGGGAGTAGGTGTATCCGTGACCAGCCGGGCAGATCTCCTTAAAATGATCTGTGGGGTTACAAAAGTGTAAATACTAATATTAGTACTTTTTGAAGGAGACCGGAGTTCAATCCCACCCTCGGCTATCTCTGTGTGGAGTTTGCATGTTCTCCCCGTCCGGGTACTCCGGTTTCCTCCCACATTCCAAAAACATGCTAGGTTAATTAGCGACTCCAAATTGTCCATAGGTATGAATGTGAGTGTGAATGGTTGTTTGTCTATATGTGCCCTGTGATTGGCTGGCCATCAGTCCAGGGTGTACCCCGCCTCTCGCCCCGAAGACAGCTAGGATAGGCTCCAGCACCCCCGCAACCCTTGTGAGGATAAGCGGTAGAAAATGAATGAATAAATGAATGATTGTTGCAAAATAACTCAATGGACCAAAGACAGCTGGGATAGGCTCCAGCAACCCTGCGACCCTTGTGAGGATAAGCAGTAGAAAATGAATGAACGAATGTTGCAAAATAAATAAATGGACCAAAGACAGCTGGGATAGGCTCCAGCACCCCCGCAACCCTTGTGAAAATGAATGAATGTTGCAAAATAACTAAATGGACCAAAGACAGTTGGGATAGGCTCCAGCACCCCCGTGACCCTCGTGAAAATGAATGAATGAATGAATGTTGCAAAATAACTAAATGGACCGAAGACAGCTGGGATAGGCTCCAGCACCCCTGTGACCCTCATGCCAATGAATGAATGAATGTTGAAAAATAACTAAATGGACCGAAGACAGCTGGGATAGGCTCCAGCACCCCCGCAACCCTTGTGAAAATGAATGAATGAATTGATGTTGCAAAATGACGAAATGGACCGAAAACAGCTAGGATAGGCTCCAGCACCCCCGCGACCCTCGTGAAAATGAATGAATGAATGTTGCAAAATAACCAAATGGACCGAAGACAGCTGGGATAGGCTCCAGCACCCCCGCGAAAATGAATGAATGAATGTTGCAAAATAACTAAATGGACGGGAAACAGCTGGGATAGGCTCCAGCACCCCCGCAAAAATGAATGAATGAATGTTGCAAAATAACTGAATGGACCAACGACAGCTGGGATAGGCTCCAGCACCCCCGCGACCCTCGTGAAAATGAATGAATGAACGAATGAATGAATGTTGAAAAATAACTAAATGGACCGAAGACACCTGGGATAGGCTCCAGCACCCCCGCTACCCTCGTGAGGAAAAGCGGTAGAAAATGAATGAATGAATGAATGAATGAATGATACAACAGGATTATTATTATTATTTTGTGAAATGTACAGTTTGTATCTGTTTGAATTGACGGTTCTCACGGCGTCAAGGCTGTCAAGTTCATCAAGTTCAGTAAGAATCTGCATACCCAAACAGCTCGAGAACTCTCGTTACTAATTACTAGCCAGACAGACAGAACGAGACCGGGATACCTCAGAGATGGTGAATCCATTACAGGCCAGAAGAACACCGTCCCCTATTTGACCTGACAGCGGCAGCTCGATGCCAGAAGGATCTGGAATAACGATGTGCGTAACGACAGCTAAATACGATGGCGGTTAAGGGCAGGAGACGCGCTTGTTACGAGATACCAATTGGTGAAAATGAGGCTAGTTTTATGATCCGCGGCCATATTACAGGAGCTGGAGTGCAAATGGAATAAAAGTCTGTAGTCTTCAGAACACGACTCAGATGACCAGAGGCTATGTTTCCATGTCCGATTCAGCACCGTGGAGGTCTATGATATCTGATCTGTGACGATTATTACAATATAAATCACCGACCAGTCCATAAAGTCATCATTTTCTCTTTGAAACGTTTGAACATCAAACTGGTATGAAAAATTTTCCCGATGTTTTTTTTGGCAAAGCGATTTATTTCTGATTGTTATTGAGGTTTCTTTCAGTGGACATGAGTGATAACTCAACATTTATTGTTTTTAGGTCTTTTGCCAATTCAAACACATTTTCATCTTATTTTGAAATCATTTGCACACCTGGTAGACGACAAGGTGCTGATTGACCGACTTGATTGAATCGTTTTTTTTCTTTCACAAACACCGGCACACCCCCCCCCCCCCCCCCCCCCCGCGCGCATGTGACTGCATGTGCTATGTCAGGGGTGGGCAAACTACGGCCCGGGGGCCACATTTGGCCCGCCAAGTGTCTGAATACGGCCCGCCCAATCTTTCCAAAGTATTTAATTTAAACTCAACATACAACCTGGCATCATGGCCTGAGCCAACCTTTTGATGGTTGTATCAATTTCGTTGTTTGACATGGTCTGTTGTTTACAAAGTGCTCCTGAAAAAAGAGACACAAGCACATAATAATAATAAAAATTAAAATAATAATTATTATATTATTATTATAACTATTATTCATTCATTCATTCATTCATTTTCTACCGCTTTTCCTCACGAGGGTCGCGGGGGGTGCTGGAGCCTATCCCAGCTCTAACCCCTAGACCACCGTGCCGCCCTATAACTATTATGATTATTATATTTATTATATTAATGCTAATTATTATATTAATTATATATAATAATATTGTTATATTTGCATATTTTACATAATAATATAATAATTATTATTTTAATTTTATTTTAATTATTTATTTATTTTATTATTTATTTATTTTATTATTTTTAAAATATTTAAATATGAATATAAAATAATAAATAATAATAGCAGATTGCATGACAATTTTACAGATACAATAATACCAGGTGGACTGTTACGTGTAAAATATATAGTCTGCCACCCCCCCCCCCCCCCCCCCCCCAGAAAATTTTGTTATATCGGTGTGGCCCGCGAGTCAAAAAGTTTGCCCACCCCTGTTCTATGTTATAAAGCCGCCGAGTAAATAAATATCTGTTGAGGACATGACTCAGTACAGTACAGGATTTGATCTGTGGATCCTTACCAGATCCAGGCAAGGGGCATCGATCACAGCCGTCTCCCCAGGCTTTGCCCACGCCGCTGCAGCAGCAGATCTGCTTGGTGATGTGCTGAGAAAGGGGCAGCGAGCAGACGCCTGCCGTCACCCAACGGTAGCAAAACGCCCTCTGGTCTGAAACCGCCTTATCCGCTGGGAAAAAAAGAGAGGACACACGTAAAACACTCGTATAAGTCACATGACTCAAAAATACATAACATAACATAACATAACATAGTAAGAGTTATTCAGATAACTATACTCCAAAAAAGCTTTGTGTGATTTTCCATCTTTCTCAGTTGTCTTCATAAGTTTTCTCATGGAAAACATACATAAAGCGTCAACAAAATGATCCGACACATTTGTAGGTTAAATAAAAGAATAGAATAAAAACATACATAAGTCGCACTGCAGTATAAGTCGCACAAGGCCAAAAATGCGTAATTAGGTAAAAAAAAAAAAAACATACATAAGTCGCACTGGAGTATAAGTCGAACAAGGCCAAAAATGCATACTTCGGTAGAAAAAACATACATAAGTCGCACTGGAGTATAAGTCGCACAAGGCCAAAAATGCGTAATTAGGTATAAAAAAAAACCATACATAAGTCGCACTGGAGTATAAGTCGCACATGGCCAAAAATGCGTAATTAGGTAGAAAAAAAACCATACATAAGTCGCACTGGAGTATAACACGCAGAAGGCCAAAAATGCATAATTCGGTAGAAAAAACATACATAAGTTGCACTGGAGTATAAATCACACAAGGCCAAAAATGCATAATTAAGTAGAAAAAACAAACATAAGTCGCACTGGAGTATAAGTTGCACAAGGCCAAAAATGCATAATTAGGTAGAAAAAAAAACATATATAAGTTGCACTGGAGTATAAGTCACACAAGACCAAAAATGCATAATTCGGTAGAAAAAACATACATAAGTCGCACTGGAGTACAAGTTGCGCAAGGCCAAAAATGCATAATTAGGTAGAAAAAAAATCGTACATAAGTCGCACTGGAGTATAAGTCGCACAAGGCCAAAAATGCATAATTAGGTAGAAAAAAACATACATAAGTCGCACTGGAGTATAAATCACACATGGCCAAAAATGCATAATTCGGTAGAAAAAACATACATAAGTCACACTGGAGTATAAGTCGCATTTTTTGCGGATAATTTATTTTCCAAACTACTTGACCAAAACAGACATTACGTCATCTTGGAAGGCAAGTTCTAACATGAATAAAAGAATAGAGAACATGCTAATAGGTGTAAGATATGCTAACACAATGCTTATTCAGCTACACAAAAAATAAACATGAACAGAAAAGGTGTCCAGTGTTTATGTAACATAAACACTTTTTTAAATTTATAAGTCGCTCTGGAGTATAAGTCGCAGGAACGGCCAACCCATGAAAAAAAGTGCGACTTATAGTCCGGAAAATACGGTACGGAATCACCTTTATTGTCATTTTATTGCATACTACGAAATACGAAATTTGAGGCATTTTTAAGGGAAGGGGCGTACCATTCACTGCCTGAACAGGGACTTGAACCCTGGACCCTCGGATTAAAAGTCTCATGCTCTACCAACTCAGTTATGCGTTCACATTTGAGCGAAAGTCAAACAAACCGAGCTCACTTTGAGTTTCTACGATCCTCATATATATAAGTATTTAGAAATTCTAAGCAGTACTTACAGACACAGTGACTTCTAGCCGGGTCCAGCATATAGCCTGGTTTGCACGTACATCTGTAGCTTCCTTTGGTGTTGAGACATTCTGCATTCTTACAGATTCCGGGCAGTAGACACTCATTGATATCTGTAAAATACGCAGTAATTGTCAGTAATTGTAATTTTATTCCGACAGGGTGGGATATTTGAACTGTAAACGATCCCCATCGGAAGAAATATCAACATCACGTTTGTGTTACAGATAACGATACCCCAAAAAAGCTTTGTGTGATTTTCCATCTTTCTCAGTTGTCTTCATAAGTTTTCTCATGGAAAACATACATAAAGTGTCAAAAAAATGATCCGACACATTTGTAGGTTAAATAAAAGAATAGAATAAAAACATATACATAAGTCGCACTGCAGTATAAGTCGCACAAGGCCAAAAATGCGTAATTAGGTAAAAAAAAAAACATACATAAGTCGCACTGGAGTATAAGTCGCACAAGGCCAAAAATGCATAATTCGGTAGAAAAAACATACATAAGTCACACTGGAGTATAAATCGCACATGGCCAAAAATGCGTAATTAGGTAGAAAAAAAACATACATAAGTCGCACTGGAGTATTAGTCACACAAGGCCAAAAATGCATAATTAGGTAGGAAAAAAAACATACATAAGTCGCACTGAGTATAAGTCGCACAAGGCCAAAAATGCATAATTCGGTAGAAAAAACATACATAAGTCGCACTGGAGTATAAGTCGCACATGGCCAAAAATGCTTAATTAGGTAGAAAAAACAAACATAAGTCGCACATGGCCAAAAATGCATAATTAGGTAGGTAGAAAAAACATACATAAGTCACACTGGAGTATAAGTCGCACATGGCCAAAAATGCATAATTAGGTATAAAAAAAACATACATAAGTCGCACTGGAGTATAAGTCACACAAAGCCAAAAATGCATAATTAGGTAGAAAAAAAAATACATAAGTCGCACTGGAATATAAGTCACACAAGGCCAAAAATGCGTAATTAGGTAAAAAAAAAAAAAAACATACATAAAAAAAAAAACAAAACAAACATACATCGGCAGACCGACAATGATGTCATCATTTACACACTGAAAGGTGAGAAAATATCGCACATTTACACACCGCCCAAGGCCCGCTCGGAGGTGATGAAGTATAAAATTACAACAACGCTATGAAATTCAGGAAGGAGTGATGACACGAATAAAACACACGCACGCAGGAATCGACCGCGACGTGGAATGCGAGATAACCTTCGTATCGACAAGCGAGATAGTCGGGCAGATGTTGATGAATGAATGAACTGAGTTCAGTGAGTCTTTTTGTTCATGGGGAATCGAGCGTGCATCTCCAGAGTCGATAAGATAAAATGGTCAGTTTGAGTGCCAGACAAGAACCAGAGGTCAAAGTTTGTTATTGTAACACGAAAACCAATTTATAATAAATATACAGTGTGAATGGTCGACTCCCTTTTGTGAGATCCTGCATACAATTGAAAACAAACAAAAACCAAAAAACCGTGATGGTGATGGTCTTGGTTGAAGGAGTCTTGCTTTCTGATTAGAATTCAGGTCAGCCTTCATCACATGGGGTCTTTAATCCCCGGTTTGGTTGAGTCCCAGATTAGTGCTATTGTTGCAGTCTGCTGCTGGGTTGACCGGGATTGACGCTGACTTTCAATGACAATTTTTGGCCAGATGAGATGTTTTTTTTTCTTGGTAGTCCCGCCATAAAGTCCAGCATCACTGTTGATACCGACACTGGTGTTTGACGGGTGCTATTTAGTGACGACCTGTGAGGCGTCTTTGTCTTAAAACTACACACTACACTCAGATATGGGCATCGTTTTTGTGTCCTCGTTATACCCAGTTTGTTTAGTTTAAATTTTTAGGGTCTAACAAGGACACAAAAACGATGCACAACTGTGCAAGAAGACAAATATCTGAGAGTGTGTAGTTGCTACTTGCATGCTTATTCTCATTACTCTTAGACTACCGCTGAAAAGTTTGGGATCACTTGGAAATGTATTTGTTTTCCAAAGAAAAACACATTTTCTAACAAGGACACAAAAACGACACAAAAGCGAAATGCATGAAAATGTGTTTTTCTTTGGAAAAAAAATACATTTGCAAGTGATCCCAAACTTTTGAGCGGTAGTCTAAGAGTAATGAGAATAAGCATGCAAGTAGCAACTACACACTCTCAGATATTTGTCTTCTTGCACAGTTGTGCATCGTTTTTGTGTCCTTGTTAGACCCTAAAAATTTAAACTAAAAAAACTGGGTATAACAAGGAAACAAAAACGATGCGCATATCTGAGAGTGTGTAGTTTAAGACAAAGACGCCTCACAGGTCCGTCACTAAATAGTACCCGTCAAACACCAGCGTCAGTATCAACAGTGTAGCGGCAACTTCAGGATGCTGGACTTCATAGCAGGACTGCCAAGAAAAAGCCCCAAAATTTCCGAAGTGATCCCAAATTTTTAAGCGGTAGTGTACCTGACTACAACATGACAGACTACTCTAAAGTCATGTTGCCAGGTTGTATGTTAAAGGTTTAAATACTTTAGAACAGGGGTCTCAAACACGTGGCCCGCGGGCCAAATATGGCCCGCAGGACACTACTTTGAGGCCCCCGCCTTGATATAAAAGTTTAATGTTAGTGCGGCCCGCGCAAGTTTGATATGGATGCTGTATGGTATCATGTACCCAGAAAAAATTATTACGTTTGATTAATGTTCATGTTAAAGGTTAAATAACTGTTAATAGTTATCCTCCCTATCCGTGTGGAAGTGGTAAGTTTTTGGCTATTTAATTTTAAAGGAAATAACTTGAAGGCTACCGTTTAGGTCGCTATAGCTCTCTAGTTTGCGAGTTAGCATGTGTCTCAAGACCCTGCAGTTGCGCAATATGTTGTAAATAAAAAGAGTATAAATGTGACTATAGTCGTGTTTTGTCATGTCTACAGGGCTCTAATAATGCTTTGTTCATTTTAATCTGAAAAAAATAATTTGTCTACCCACCAACTATATGTGGTTTCTGAAGTTTTTATTATTTGCCATTTTATTATTATTATTATATTTATTTATTACTGATTGATTGATTTTCTTTATTCTTGATTTGTTTATTTTTCATCTTATTTTGTGTAGAAAAATAAAAAGTAAGATATTTGAGAACAGTAGAATGTTTTATCATAGCTTTTATTGAAAGCGAAGTTTAAAAAAAAAATTTTAAAATTTTTTGTTTTTAATAAATGCGTTTATTTTGTGGTTTTTTTGGAAAACCTGATGCGGCCCAGTCTCACCCAGACCCTAGCTCCAGTGGACCCCCAAGTAAATTGAGTTTGAGACCCCTGCTTTAGAAGTAACTGGCGGGCCAGATTGAAATTCTTAGCGGGCCGCATGTGGCCTCTGGGCCGTAGTTTGCCCACCGCTAGACAATGGCTTTTCGGTCTAAAAATAAACATACTTTATGAGAATATGAGATGTGAATTATTATAATTTGAACACCCTTTATTTTATTATCACACTTCATTTTACATGGACGGACATCCTCATTGAACCCAATAACTGTGGTCGGGGACGGGGGTCTGGGGGTCTGGGGGTCCAATTGAAAGGAAACCATACTAACTCATATGCAGTTTTTTACATCAGTTGGTTGCTTACCTTGACAGTGTGTGACGTTCATTCTTTTGTAGCCTGCAGGACATTCCACTTGTCCATTTGCAATCACCGCATACGCTGTAAAGAGAAGGAGACAGAACACAAAAACACAAGTAATGCACATCATATTCCGGGGAACAAAGCATCACATTCATCTCAGAGGTAGACAAACTATCTCATGTTAAGAGAGCGAACATATAACTTACAGATGTGAGCATCTTGGCAAGAGGAAAAAAAACGAGGGGACCCACAGCTAGGGGGCCCCACGGGAACCCGAAAAGTGAATTTATGGAAAGTGATCCCCATTTTTATAAGACAGCAGTACTACCATCCAGTAGAATGTACATAGCAATAACACTCGACGTCATGTATAATTATATTACTTAGAATTCTCCGCAATCCCAAGGGGATGCATGAAGACAGCGTTCATACGTCAATTTATCGAGGAAGCCCCCCCCCGTGACAGCGCTGACCTTTAGAATTAACGACACTACAAATGCAATGGCAACTTCGCCGTTTCGGTTCAAGCCCCAAGTGAAGCCATATTATCAGTGACAGACTGTCTGAAAACATCACGCCGTTTGTCATTCAGCACCAGGTTAAAACCCCGGGATGCTCCATTAAACATACACATCAGGTCAATGTGGTCAATCATGTGGCAAAAGCAAGCAAGTCACGTTCTCCGTTTGTCTGCGGGTTCATGTGTGTGGCTTTGCTGCTCGCTACATAGTGCTACACTCCCAATAAATGAAAGTATGGATGGAAGAAGTTTTTATACAATACAGTCCACGTCTTCCAAAATAATCCTATATAATCTAATATTTGTAGGATCCAGGCTTGGTCAGTCCTACGGTGACAAAAAATGAATTGAATCAATTTTCCACAATAAAAGAGCGACATTTATTACAAGAATAATCTGAATTTTTAATGTCAAAAACGGTCCCAGCCACTGTGCCAATCTGGAAAAATACATCTGGCCATTGAAATACTTGATGATGGAACAAACTCACAATATTACAACTTTTTTGTAAAAAAAAAAAAAAAAAATCTGTATTTTCCTACTTTTTAAATTTTAATTTTAATTTTAATTTTAATTTTAATTTTAATTTTAATTAAAAGGCGGGGTACACCCTGGACTGGTCGCCAGCCAATCACAGGGCACATATAGACAAACAACCATTCACACACACATTCATACCTATGGACAATTTGGAGTCGCTAATTAACCTAGCATGTTTTTGGAATGTGGGAGGAAACCGGAGTACCCGGAGAAAACCCACGCATGAACAGGGAGATTTTAATTTTAATTTTAATTTTAATTTTAATTTTAATTTTAATTTTAATTTTAATTTTAATTTTAATTTTAATTTTAATTTTAATTTTAATTTTAATTTTAATTTTAATTTTAATTTTAATTTTAATTTTAATTTTAATTTTAATTTTTCTAATACGTCTTATTCAGGGATATTCGATAATATGACATCGGCATAAAAATGAGATATCGTATAATTTTGAGTTTTTGAGCTAGTATTGATATTGACGTATGAGTCATTATGTCATTGGATGGTCATATCACCTCGTACTTCGGTACGTGACAAAAAAAAATACATTTAAAAAATAAAAAATAAAATAAAATAATTTTTTTAATTTAAAAAAATTCAAAAAAATTAAAATTAAAATTAAAATTAAATTAAATTAAATTAAATTAAATTAAATTAAATTAAATTAAATTAAATTAAATTAAATTAAATTAAATTAAATTAAATTAAATTAAATTAAATTAAATTAAAATTAAACCAATGTCATTCCGCAATGTTGTATGAGGACCCAAGCTAAATCAACAATTACTTCATGATGGGTTGGACAAGACCTCATCCAACCCCCTGCATGTTCATTCCTCATCTTACATGACATGCCACCAACTGTGTGGGAACTGGGGCTGGGTATCAGGTTTTGAGCGTCAATGGGAGCCAGTTCTCCCGGGATTGTTCAAATTTTCAAATTTCAATTCCTAAACTCTATGGCCAGTCCACCGACCGGAAAAAAATAGCCACCATTCTGGCCGGACTCCAGGCACTATTTCCTGGCCCAGTTCCGTTCTGCACTTCCCCGCCTTCCCTGGAACCTCTCGGGGGGTATGCGCCAGGTGGAACACCTCACCAGTATGTATGACCAGGCTCCATAAACCATTTTTGGGACTGTATGAAGTCCAGTTCCCCGCTAGACTTCCCCGCCTCCCCTGGAGCCTCGATGGGTGTACTCCAGGTGGAATGCACGGGCAAGTGGATATATAAAAAAATATCTAAAAATATTAAATATTAATAAATTATAAATAAATAAAAAATAATAATAATTAAAAAATATATGCTTTAGTCAAGCTGCACGGTGGTTGTGTGGTTAGCACAACCACCGGAGTACTTGGAGAAAACCCACGCATGCACGGGTACAACATGCAAACTCCACACAGAGATAGCCCAGGGTGGAATTGAACCCTGGTCTCTTAGCTGTGAGGTCTGTGCGCTAACCACTCAACCACCGCGCAGCCACTTGTGGTTCCTTTTGGCCATTAACAAGTGTCTGTTTGATTAAAGCTGCACGGTGGTCGAGTGGTTAGCGCGCAGACCTCACTGCTAGGAGACTAGGGTTCAATTCCACCCTCGGCTATCTCTGTGTGGAGTTTGCATGTTCTCCGCGGTTTCCTCCCACATTCCAAAAACATGCTAGGTTAATTAGCGACTCCAAATTGTCCATAGGTATGAATGTGAGTGTGAATGGTTGTTTGTCTATATGTGCCCTGTGATTGGCTGGCCACCCCGCCTCTCGCCCCAAGACAGCTGGGATAGGCTCCAGCACCCCCCGCGACCCTCGTGAGGATAAGCGGTAGAAAATGAATAAATGTTGTGATGCTAAGAGTCCACTGGGTCGGCGCCAGTTGGTGCCAGTTCGCTTAGTGTCGCCAATAAGGTGCCTAGTGGCTTGCAGCGGCTCAAACCGCCTCCCAAGTGGCTCGTGGTGGCTCATAACGGCGGCATAAATTGAATTTGGCGGGAAGAAAATTTAAAAACATTTCAAATCTTCCACCAAGCGGAACCAAATGTCTCAAACAATGTGCCTATTGGAATCCACTGGAATGTAATGGCGCGAGCCAAGTTGCGCCAATGATGCTAGGAGTCCACCGGATCGGCGCCAGTCCAGGGTGTACCCCGCCTCTGAATGAATGAATGGTTTAGTCCTTGGATTTTCAAAGTGTGAAGTGGTGCCAGAAGACTTAAGAGGAAGCAGCTTGAGAAAAATAAAGAAAAACATTGTTTTCAAACCGAATAAGATAATTTAAATTATGTCAAAAACAAAATTAATACATTTTTTGTTTCTACATCGATTTAAAGAGACGGTACCAACTGTGGTGGTCTAGTGGTACCAACCAATCTTAAGTTCTCTAAGTGTGCAACAATGGTTTAGTCCATATAGAGTACACTATGTTTAGTCATTCCGATACCCAATCAGTGCCACTTTCCCAGGAGTGACCGGAATGTGTGCCACATGGAAGCTTCCTGGGAATGAGGAAGCTGTTTTGGTCCTGCTGTGACCCAGTAGACCAAGCAGGTTCCATGTACCTGAGGGTTCGATAGAGCAGAAGTGGGTCAGTGGGGGGGCGGGTGGATTGTGTCAGAGTGACGCCCCCCCGGCTTATCATGTTCCTCCACCACCCCTCCTATAATCTGCCTGCAAAGTTTCTGAGTAATGAGCTGTTGTGGCACGGTGCTGGGCATGATGTCCCGCCGAGACCGGATCAGGGAAAGTCTGACCTGAGTGACAGCAGGGCTCACATGCCAAGGGAAAACCCAGTGGGAGAGATCGGTCTCAATAAAGCTTATTATTCAAAGGAGATGATCACTTCCAGGAACAAATTTTGACATGTCTGGATCAAGAGACGATGCGTTCGAGTTCGCTGAGTTCATCCTGGCATCGTTAAGAGATGCAGCACTTCATATGACATCTACAGAACCATAGTCTTGTAGTCTTGTGCCCTGAAGTAACCAGTCTAGAGTCTTGTGTTCCACACTTTGTTCTCAATCAGAAATCACTCCACACTCTTTATTGCTCTCTGGTTCTACCATATCTTACTTATTGTGTGGAAATATGGGCTAATAACTATAAAAGCAATCTTCACTCGCTAAATGTACCGCAAAAAAAAGGTCAGTAAGGATAATTCATAATGCCGCCTACAGAGAACATACTAACTCCTTATTTCTAAAATCACAAATACTGCAATTTGCTGATATAGTTCATCTTCAAACAGCTAAAATAATGCATAAGGCTAAAAAAATAAATTTAAAAAATTAAAATTTGAATTAAAAAAATATAACAAAACTATATTAGAAAGGCAGGAAGTGAACAAATGTAACAGTTACTGATTGTAAAGGTACCAGATGGAGGGGTAGGATTTAATAAGCTTTGCTTCTTCCTACTCCTTTTGGACATGTGGAACTGTGAACTGATTATGGGAAATAAAAACCATTGAAAAAACGTTTTAAAAAATAAAATTAAAAAAATTTAAATAAAAAAATAAAATAAAAAAATAATAAATATTTAATTAAAAAAACACAAGTAAATAAAATTAAATTATATTAGGAAAGCAGGAAGTGAACAAATGTAACAGTTACTGATTGTAAAAGTACCAGATGGAGGGGTAGGATTTAATCAACTTTGCTTCTTCCTACTCCTTTTGGACATGTGGAACTGGGAACTGATTATGGGAAATAAAAACCATTGAAAAAACGTTTTAAAAAATAAAAAATAAAATAAAAAAAATTAAAATTTAAAAAAATTAAAAAAATAATAAATATTTCATTTAAAAAATACAAGTAAATAAAATTAAATTATATTAGGAAAGCAGGAAGTGAACACATGTAACAGTTACTGATTGTAAAAGTACCAGATGGAGGGGTAGGATTTAATAAGCTTTGCTTCTTCCTACTCCTTTTGGACATGTGGAACTGGGAACTGATTATGGGAAATAAAAACCATTGAAAAAACGTTTTAAAAATAAAATTTAAAAAAATTAAAATTTAAAAAAATTAAAAGAATAAAAAAAATATTTAATTAAAAAAATACAATTAAATAAAATTAAATTATATTAGGAAAGCAGGAAGTGAACAAATGTAACAGTTACTGATTGTAAAAGTACCAGATGGAGGGGTAGGATTTAATAAGCTTTGCTTCTTCCTACTCCTTTTGGACATGTGGAACTGTGAAGTGATTATGTGATGCATTCAATTGTAATCTGATGCATGTTCAAATGAAATAAAACCATTACCATTTCACAGGCAGTGGCTTGCAAGACTGATCTCAATCTCCGCATCATTAGCGTCGCCCTTGGTTACAATGAGCTTAAACGCAGACTCGTCCGCATCCACTGAATGTACGGAGAAAACACTTCCAATTGTTGTCCGTGCATTCATCCCGGATCCACAAAAGACTTTGCCACCCTTGACTAATTTTGTCTGTCTCCATTCAATTGTTCCCTGAATGCCACTGGCAACCGTTGAATAATATCTGCTTGAATTGCTTGACTTGTACGATGTAATTCAAATTGGTGGCGCTGTCCTAAATCTGATTAAAGTCTTGCTTTTTTGGATCAAGAAGACCCTGCTGAGGGTATTGGAATGAAAGGACGGCTTATGCAAAACATAAGTAAACACCGAAAGCTGATGATGGCTGACAAAGTAGATTTTATTCTCAGATGGGTTCCTCAGCTGGACTAAAATCGCGTTCCAATTCAGATTTCCTAAAGGACCACCCTGTTCTTGCGCATGATTCAAAAAGTCTACCCTGTCAATAAATGGGATCAGATCCGTGGGGATCTGCCTGGGAAACAAAGTTAGCATTGAGCTTCTCCCAATGCCTCACTGGAAAAAAAAAAAAACCTGAGAACATTTGGGATTGTAAAATGGACGAGGAACATCGGGTAGATGCCATTCAAAAAGCGGGAAACGGAGCAAATCTTCCCACTATTTTCAACAGGCTGCCTCCATGTAGGAAAAGAACCATCACCGAGCCCGAGACCTCTCCAGGAAGGACCCCTTTCCAGTAATTTGCTTTCTGATATGCTGCCACGGAATAAACTGGTGCCACACGGAGTAAAAAAAAAACAAAAAAAGAACGCTCTAATCACCATAACGGGGTTTAAGTCTTCTGACTCTGTGAGACGCCAAAGCCATCTTCTTTTGGCTTTGGTCTCCACACTTGATTGGAGAGAACGGCTCGAAGGGGAAGTTGTTTGCTTTGAAAGGAGAATGTCTCCTTGGCACGCGACAGGCTTGTCAGTCGGTTACATCACAGGCCGTGAACAGAAAAACGGATCCGTTTTTGACATATGAGATTGACATCGGCGTCCTTCAGTTGACAAGCGGCACAGATTTGGTTTTTTTTCGTGTCATATTTTACCACCAGAAATAACACATGGCAGGTAATGGTAATGGTTTTATTTCATTTGAACATGCATCAGATTTTTTAATATTAAAAAAAAACTGTAAAATTTTTTAAAATTTATTTTTTTAATTAATTTTTTTTAATTAAAAAAAATTATTTTATTTTTTTAATTAAAAAAGTTTTTAATTGTTTTAATGGTTTTATTTCATTTGAACATGCATCACATTTTTTATATTATTATTTTTTTTAATTTATTTTTTTAATTAATTTTTTTAATTAAAAAAAATGTATTTTATTTTTTTAATTAAAAAATGTTTTTAATTGTTTTAATGGTTTTATTTCATTTGAACATGCATCAGATTACATTTGAATGCATCCCATAATCAGTTCACAGTTCCACATGTCCAAAAGGAGTAGGAAGAAGCAAAGCTTATTAAATCCTACCCCTCCATCTGGTACTTTTACAATCACTAACTGTTACATTTGTTCACTTCCTGCCTTTCCTAATATGATTTAATTTTATTCAATTGTATTTTTTTATTTACTTATTTTTTAAATGTTTTTAATTAAAAAATACAACAGAAAAAAAATGTTTTTAATTTTTTAATGGTTTTATTTCATTTGAACATGCATCATTTTTTTTATTAAAAAAAATCTTTAAAATGTTTTTAATTTATTTTTTAATTTATTTTTTTAAATAAAAAATGTAGTTTTTTAAAAAATTAAAAAATGTTTTTAATTGTTTTAATTTTTTTAATGGTTTTATTTCATTTGAAAATGCATCAGATTACAATTGAATGCATCCCATAATCAGTTCCCAGTTCCACATGTCCAAAAGGAGTAGGAAGAAGCAAAGCTTATTAAATCCTACCCCTCCATCTGGTACTTTTACAATCACTAACTGTTACATTTGTTCACTTCCTGCTTTCCATAATACAGTTTAAGGTATAATTTTAATTTTAATTTTAATTTTAATTTTAATTTTAATTTTAATTTTAATTTTAATTTTAATTTTAATTTTAATTTTAATTTTAATTTTAATTTTAATTTTAATTTTAATTTTAATTTTTATTCATAAAAAAATGGAAGAGTACTGGTTGTTTTTACTTTATCAATATTCCATATCATATCTTTACTAAGTAGTATTTTCCTGTGTGTAATTTGACTGTTTAGCTTAAATAGCTAATGCTAATGGGTGTGTATCTGCATCAGACTAACATTTAAAGCAGATGCACATTCCTCGCTAATCTCAAACATTGACTGTGGAGCATTAACTACCTGGGGTTGGTTCCAAAACAAGACATGCCAGGATAAATTCCCAATAAAATAATAAAAAAAAAAAAAGTATGCTCACTGTCGCATGTATCCAATTATGAAATACAAGACCAGTTTGAAAATGTATCAGGCTTTAACTGGGATTTATTTCTCAATGTGATTAAACCACACTGATTAACCGGGCTGCTGAAATGTGATGCAATACCATAAAGTCAACAATAATAAATACAAAACGTGATTTGACATCTTTAGCAGGGGTACACCCTGGACTGGTGGCCAGCCAATCACAGGGCACATATAGACAAACAACCATTCACACTCACATTCATACCTATGGACAATTTGGAGTCGCTAATTAACCTAGCATGTTTTTTTTTGGAATGTGGGAGTAAACCGGAGTACCCGGAGAAAACCCACGCATGCACGGGGAGAACATGCAAACTCCACACAGAGATGGCAGAGGGTGGAATCGAACCCTGGTCTCTTAGCCGTGAGGTCTGCGCGCTAACCACTCACCCACCGTGCAACCACCGAAAACATGCAAACTCCACACAGAGATGGCCGAGGGTGGAATCGAACCCTGGTTTCTTAGCTGTGAGGTATGTGCGCTAACCACTCAACCACCGCGCAACCACCGCTGGTTCCTTTTGGCCATTAACCAACTTTGATCTGTTTGATCAAAGCTGCACGGCCGTCAAGTGGTTAGCGCGCAGACCTCACTGCTAGGAGACAAGGGTTCAATTCCACACATCTCTGTGTGGAGTTTGCATGTTCCCCCCGGTTTCCTCCCACATTCCAAAAAAACATGCTAGGTTAATTAGCGACTCCAAATTGTCCATAGGTATGAATGTGAGTGTGAATGGTTGTTTGTCTATATGTGCCCTGTGATTGGCTGGCCACCAGTCCAGGGTGTACCCCGCCTCTCGCCCCAAGACAGCTGGGATAGGCTCCAGCATACCCATGACCCAAGTGACGGTGGGTAGCATAGAAAATAGATGGATAGACGAATGGGTGTCATTGAAATGATCTTCTCCAATTGTGTGAGTGTGCATGGTGTGCGGCATAAAGACATGAAATAAGGCCATCAAACAGCAATGAGAGCTTATCTTCTGTTTTCTCCGGGTACTCCGGTTTCCTCCCACATTCCAAAAACATGCTAGGTTAATTAGCGACTCCAAATTGTCCATAGGTATGAATGTGAGTGTGAATGGTTGTTTGTCTATATGTGCCCTGTGATTGGCTGGCCACCAGTCCAGGGTGTACCCCGCCTCTCGCCCAAAAGACAGCTGGGATAGGCTCCAGCACCCCCGGGACCCTCATGAGGATAAGCGGTAGTAAAGAATGAATAATAGATATCAAGGCTACACGGTGGGTGAGTGGTTGGCGCGCAGGCCTCACGGCTAAGAGACCAGGGTTCGATTCCACCCTTGGCCATCTCTGTGTGGAGTTTGCATGTTCTCTACCCGTGCATGTGTGGGTTTTCTCCGGGTACTCCGGTTTCCTCCCACATTCCAAAAACATGCTAGGTTAATTAGCGACTCCAAATTGTCCATAGGTATGAATGTGAGTGTGAATGGTTGTTTGACTATATGTGCCCTCTGATTGGCTGGCCACCAGTCCAGGGTGTACCCTGCCTCTCGCCCAAAAGACAGCTGGGATACGCTCCAGCACCCCCGGGACCCTCATGAGGATAAGCGGTAGAAAAAGAATGGTGGTTAGCGCGCAGGCCTCACAGCTAGGAGACCCGAGTTCAATTCCACCCTCAGTCATCTCTGTGTGGAGTTTGCATGTTCTCCCCGTGCATGCGTGAGTTTTCTCCGGGTACTCCGGTTTCCTCCCACATTCCAAAAACATGCTAGGTTAATTAGCGACTCCAAATTGTCCATAGGTATGAATGTGAGTGTGAATGGTTGTTTGACTATATGTGCCCTGTGATTGGCTGGCCACCAGTCCAGGGTGTACCCCTACATCAGTAGACAATGCTTGACGCAGTAGTGAGTCCGACTCCCAGACACACCACTCAGACCCTGTTGGCCCCAAGGAAGTCCCTCTGTGGGCGTGTCATGGTTACTAAAGTCCCCAGGAGACCTCTGATGTTAGTTCCACGGGTCAGCCTTCCATCATCTCATACATGGACGAGTCACAAACAGGGAAGCTGCCCAGCAATTGACAGCTGAATAAAAAAAAGTAATGGAATTCCAAAAACTGTTGAATACCGAATGAAGTCAGGGCTTCCAAGAGTCATACTAACGGACTCTGACTTTGCAAAGTTCGCCAAGGGAACCTGAGATGAATTTATTAAAAAAAAAACATTCCTATACAACCCCTATCATTGCAACACAATCCTGGCTCCGAGATTTGAAAGGATTTATTTGTCTTAGTAACCGGAGTCCGTGTTTGTGCGACCTATGTATAAAAAAATACCTTTTCTTGACCAATGCCTGACATACAAAAATGATAACTAATTCTTCTGCACTTCTTCTCCATGCACCTTCTCATCAGACCCAGAGAAGAAGTTGATTATCTGGTTGATATGGATCTCATTATCCAAAGTACGGAACTTTGTCATCAGATTACAATTGAATGCATCAAATAATTAGTTCACAGTTCCACATGTCGAAAAGGAGTAGGAAGAAGCAAAGCTTATTAAATCCTACCCCTCCATCTGGTACTTTTACAATCACTAACTGTTACATTTGTTCACTTCCTGCTTTCCATTAATTTTTTTTTATGTGTTTTTTAATTTTTTTATTATTTTTTTAATGGTTTAATTTTATTTCAACATATGATACAAATAATTTAAGTTTTTTTATTTTATTTTTTTAATTATTATTTTTTTAAAATGTGCTTTTTAATTTTTTTTATTTACATTTTTTTAATGGTTTAATTTCATTTGAACATGCATCAGATTACAATTGAATGCATCCCATAATCAGTTCCCAGTTCCACATGTCCAAAAGGAGTAGGAAGAAGCAAAGCTTATTAAATCCTACCCCTCCATCTGGTACTTTTACAATCAGTAACTGTTACATTTGTTCACTTCCTGCTTTCCTAATATAATTGTATTTTATTTAATTGTATTTTTTTATTTATTTTTTAAAATATTTAATTAAAAAATACATAAAAAATTGTTTTTAATTTTTGTAATTTTTTTAAATGGTTTTATTTCATTTGAACATGCATCAGATTACAATTGAGTGCATCACATAATCAGTTCACAGTTCCTGTCAGAACTGTTACATTTGTTCACTTCCTGCTTTCCTAATATAGTTTAATTTTATTAAATTATATTTTTTTAATTTAAATTTTTTTTTTCAACTTAAATTTTTTTTTTTTAATGGTTTTATTTCATTTGAACATGCATCAGATTACAATTGAACGCATCCCATAATCAGTTCCCAGTTCCACATGTCCAAAAGGAGTAGGAAGAAGCAAAGCTTATTAAATCCTACCCCTCCATCTGGTACTTTTACAATCAGTAACCGTTACATTTGTTCACTTCCTGCTTTCCATAATAAATTTTTATTTTTATTTTTATTTTTATTTTTATTTTTATTTTTATTTTTATTTTTATTTTTATTTTTATTTTTATTTTTATTTTTATTTTTATTTTTATTTTTATTTTTATTTTTATTTTTATTTATAAAAAAAATGGCAGAGTCCTGTTTTTTTTTTTTACTTTATCATGAGATCATCAGTGTCCTCAAACGTACGGACGTACATCTGGAGGGTATACACATCTTATTCTTGTTTTGATACTGAAATGGTCAGTAATTGTCGTAAAAAAAAATAAAAATCATGTCGCCTACTCACACATCATCAACAGTAGTTTTGCGACCCGTCTTACAAATGCCTGGAAAACTGTGCCGCCATGACATCATTAGCGCATACTAAACAAGACACAGCGGAGACTCCTATAAAACTATACGACTCTTAGTCCACATGGCACACTGACAACTGACCCCATGACAGTAAAAGAGCGGTAACATTTTTCAGGGGCTGTTCCCCCCCCTCCTTTGGTTCCGTATAATTCCTGTCAAACACCACGGAGGGAAGAATGCAGCTTAAAGATGGAGCCAAAGTGTCCAAAGTGAGAACAATAACACTCAGGAATTCAAAGCACTTCTCTTATTAAAGTTCCCTCCAAGACTGGAGTGACATCGAAATATGACTTCATTTTTAGCTTCTCTTCTTTCTTTCAGCCTGCGTGTGACCTGAGAGACCCGGGTCTACATAGGATACCACAAACTTGACGGAGA
Source organism: Doryrhamphus excisus (assembly GCF_030265055.1). NCBI lineage: Eukaryota > Metazoa > Chordata > Actinopteri > Syngnathiformes > Syngnathidae > Doryrhamphus > Doryrhamphus excisus. The sequence goes on from NC_080478.1 coordinate 3,946,727, forward strand.
ACTTCAAAGGAACGTAGGAAAACATCTGCGAGGCAACACAGATTGGAACTTCATTGTTGGAGAAAAGAATACATCTCTGATGTACGGAAGGGATGCAAAAGATCTGATTCTGATTAAGGCAGGGGTCACAAACACGCGGCCCGCGGGCCAAATGTGGCCCGCAGGACACTACTTTGAGGCCCCCGCCTTGATATGAAAGTTTAATGTTTGATATGGATGCTGTATGGTATCATGTACCCAGAAAAAAATTATTACGTTTGATTCATGTTCATGTTAAAGGTTAAATAACTGTTAATAGTTATCCTCCCTATCCGTGTGGAAGTGGTAAGTTTTTTGGCTATTTAAGTTGAAAGGAAATAACTTGAAGGCTACCGTTTAGGTCGCTAGCTGTCTAGTTTGCGAGTTAGCATGTGTCTCGAGACCCTGCGGTTGCGCAATATGTTGTAAATAAAAAGAGTATAAATGTGACTATAGTCGTGTTTTGTCATGTCTACAGGGCTCTAATAATGATTTGTTCATTTTAATTTGAAAAAAAAATAATTTGTCTACCCACCAACTATATGTGGTTTCTTAAGTTTTTATTATTATTATTATTATATTTATTTATTAGTGATTGATTTTCTTTATTCTTGATTTGTTTATTTATTTTTCATCTTATTTTGTGCAGAAAAATAAAAATTTAAATATTTGAGAACAGTGGAATTTTTTATCAGAGCTTTTATTGTAGAAAATTGCAACCAAAGCGAAGTTTTTTTAATTTTTTAGTTTTTAATAAATGCGTTTTTTTGTTTTTTTTTTTGAAAACCTGATGCGGCCCAGACCCTAGCTCCAGTGGCCCCCAAGTAAATTGAGTTTGAGACCCCTGCTGTATGGTATCATGTACCCAGAAAAGAATTATTACGTTTGATTAATGTTCATGTTAAAGGTTAAATAACTGTTAATAGTTATCCTCCCTATCCGTGTGGAAGTGGTAAGTTTTTGGCTATTTAAGTTTAAAGGAAATAACTTGAAGGCTACCGTTTAGGTCGCTAGCTCTCTAGTTTGCGAGTTAGCATGTGTCTCGAGACCCTGCAGTTGCGCAATATGTTGTAAATAAAAAAAGTATAAATAAAAAAAGTCGTGTTTTGTCATGTCTACAGGGCTCTAATAATGCTTTGTTCATTTTAATCTGAAAAAAAAATAATTTGTCTACCCACCAACTATATGTGGTTTCTTAAGTTATTATTATTTGCCGTTTTATTATTATTATTATTTTATTTTTTTTTGAAAACCTGATGCGGCCCAGCCTTGCCCAGACCCTAGCTCCAGTGGCCCCCAGGTAAATTGAGTTTGAGACCCCTGGATTAAGGAATTCAACACAGCTTGACAGCCGATTGACATTAGCGGGTTTAGCTTCAACGCCATTGAGTAAAGACAAAAAAAAAAAAAATATATATATATATATATATATATATACATATATAGTATACCAAATATGCCAAATACTGCTGCTTTCCACCAGGCATCACTTTTATAAGTCAGTGCTGGTATACACCAAAGATCACTACCCCCCCCCCCCCCCTTCTGAATAACACCCATGACTGTCAAGTTGAGTAAGAGTCTTCACCCACAGCGAGACGTGTCACCACCCACCCAGCTTGTCAACATGCAACCAGTCTGCTGCTTTTTCTCAAACCTACCGCAGTTTGAGTCGGAAAGCAGCTGAATTACGTGTGTTCATTTCCTCAACCGCCGCTTCCTCGTGCCCGCAGGGTGGGTGGCGCACGTTTCATGCTCTCATCTTCATGCTTTCATTCAATTTTATGGAAGCAAAAAAAAAAAAAAGCACTTCATTTTTTTTTTTTTTTTTTTTTTTTTTTTTTACAACTCTGGGGATAGTCGGGTTCGGATAGTCGCAGTCGTTTCGCAGACCTAATGACAACCGAGTAGGGTAATTATCTTCACTTGCCGGTACTGTTTAAGCCTGTGATAAGCGTTCAAAATATCCGCCAATTATAAACATCTGCAGCTGAAAATTAATGGGTGTCACTGACCAACACAGGAAACAATAAACAGGAATTAAGATGAGAAACTGCACTAAAAAAAAGTCCCTTTTTCTGGTACTCCCTGGTTTGGGTAATTAGCCAGATAAAACTAGAATATCAAATAATCGAGTAAATAATAACAATTCATGGTACAGATGACACTAATCCATGCCTACTGACTGTTTATGGTAATGTATACTGGATTTTATGGAATATATGTAAGTCGCACTTTTTTTCATAGGTTGGCTGTTCCTGCGACTTATACTCCAGAGCGACTTATAAATGAAAAAACTGTTTATGTTACATAAACTGGACACCTTTTCTGTTCATGTTTATTTTTTAAAATATAAAATTATTTTTTTTAAATAAAAAGATATTTTTAAAAATAAACATGAATTAAAATAAATAAAATAAATAAAATAAATAAATGCGACTTATACTCTAGTGCGACTTATGTATGTTTTTTTCTACCTAATTATGCATTTTTGGCCTTGTGCGACTTATACTCCAGTGCGACTTATGTATGTTTTTTTTTTTAACGTAATTATGCATTTTTGGCCTTGTGTGACTTATACTCCAGTGCGACTTATGTATGTTTGTTTTTTTTTTTTACCTAATTATGCATTTTTGGCCTTGTGTGACTTATACTCCAGTGCGACTTATGTATGTTTTTTTTTTAACCTAATTATGCGTTTTTGGCATTGTGCGACTTATACTCCAGTGCGACTTATACCTAATTATGCGTTTTTGGCCTTGTGCGACTTATACACCAGTGCGACTTATGTATGTTTTTTTAACCTAATTATGCATTTTTGGCCTTGTGTGACTTATACTCCAGTGCGACTTATGTATGTTTTTTTTTAACCTAATTATGCATTTTTGGCCTTGTGCGACATATACTCCGGAGCGACTTATGTATAGTCCAGGAAATACGGTACTTATCTTCTATACTTATCTTCACATGGGACTATACTATATACATGAAACTTAGATATAGTAGTCAGTGTACAGCATGGGGAGCTGTATAGAGTTACTCATTGGTTCATTCATTTTAATGTCATTCTGAGTCTAAAATATGTATTTTGTATGGTGACATGAGGATAAAGTTTGACATAAGCACTAATAAATATCATCTTATATATTTTTTTATTCCACTCTGATGTTGGCATCCTTCCGTGGGAATGGATTTAATTTGAGCTTCAGTTTTTTTCCCCACATGTTCATGTCAAACCAAATTGAAGGGGAAGGTTTAACAATCGTGATGAATCGGTATCTGCCCCAAAGTCCATTTGTTTAACATCGATGTACAACTTTTAATAACACCGTCTTACTGTTATGAGCAGCAAGCGGTTGGCTTTGTAAATATCACATGATTGGGGCTGTGAGTGTGTTTGCTAGGATTTCCAAGGGTCCCTGAATGCAGCAAAAACCTTTGCCGAAGGAGTTATGTGATGCACCCAAATGCATCATTCCTAAAAAAAAGATGGTTTTGATCCTGCTTGTATGAAGTATGAGTTGTCCATAATCTAACAGGAATCTTTCCATGGTGTCCCAACTCTAAGCACCACTACCTTCGTCTTAATAGCATCCAGTTATGTGATGCATCCGAATGCACCATTCCTAAAAAAAAGCTGGTTTTGATCCTGCTTAAGTATGAAGTATGAAGTATGAAGTGTCCATAATCTGACCGGAATCTTTCCATGGTGTCCCAACCCTAAGAACCAATACCTTCGTCTTAATAGCATCCAGTTATGTGATGCATCCGAATGCACCATTCCTAAAAAAAAGCTGGTTTTGATCCTGCTTAAGTATGAAGTGTCCATAATATGACCGGAATCTTTCCATGGTGTCCTAACCCTAAGAACCACTACCCTCTTCTTAATAGCATCCAGTTATGTGATGCACCCAAATGCATCATTCCTAAAAAAAAGCTGATTTTGATCCTGCTTGTTAAGTATGAAGTGTCCATAATCTGACCGGAATCTTTCCATGGTGTCCCAACTCTAAGCACCACTACCCTCTTCTTAATAGCATCCAGTTATGTGATGCATCCGAATGCACCATTCCTAAAAAAAAGCTGGTTTTGATCCTGCTTGTTAAGTATGAAGTGTCCATAATCTGACCGGAATCTTTCCATGGTGTCCTAACCCTAAGAACCACTACCCTCTTCTTAATAGCATCAAGGTATGTGATGCATCCGAATGCACCATTCCTAAAAAAAATATGGTTTTGATCCTGCTTGTATGAAGTATGAAGTGTCCGTAATCTGACCGGAATCTTTCCATGGTGTCCTAACCCTAAGAACCACTACCCTCTTCTTAATAGCATCCAGTTATGTGATGCATCCAGTTATGTGATGCATCCGAATGCACCATTCCTAAAAAAAGCTGGTTTTGATCCTGCTTAAGTATGAAGTGTCCATAATCAGACTGGAATCTTTCCATGGTGTCCCAACCCTAAGAACCACTACCCTCTTCTTAATAGCATCCAGTTATGTGATGCATCCGAATGCACCATTCCTAAAAAAAGCTGGTTTTAATCCTGCTTGTATGAAGAATGAAGTGTCCATAATCTGACCGGAATCTTTCCATGGTGTCCCAACTCTAAGCACCACTACCCTCTTCTTAATAGCATCCAGTTATGTGATGCATCCGAATGCACCATTCCTAAAAAAAGCTGGTTTTGATCCTGCTTGTTAAGTATGAAGTGTCCATAATCTGACCGGAATCTTTCCATGGTGTCCCAACCCTAAGAACCACTACCTTCGTCTTAATAGCATCCATTATGTGATGCATCCGAATGCACCATTCCTAAAAAAAGCTGGTTTTAATCCTGCTTAAGTATGAAGTGTCCATAATCTGATCGGAATCTTTCCATGGTGTCCCAACCCTAAGAACCAATACCTTCGTCTTAATAGCATCCAGTTATGTGATGCATCCGAATGCACCATTCCTAAAAAAAAGCTGGTTTTGATCCTGCTTGTATGAAGAATGAAGTGTCCATAATCTGACCGGAATCTTTCCATGGTGTCCCAACTCTAAGCACCACTACCCTCTTCTTAATAGCATCCAGTTATGTGATGCATCCGAATGCACCATTCCTAAAAAAAGCTGGTTTTGATCCGGCTTGTATGAAGTATGAAGTGTCCATAATCTGACCGGAATCTTTCCATGGTGTCCCAACTCTAAGAACCACTACTCTCTTCTTAATAGTATCCAGTTATGTGATGCATCCGAATGCACCGTTCCTAAAAAAAGCTGGTTTTGATCCTGCTTAAGTATGAAGTGTCCATAATCTGACCGGAATCTTTCCATGGTGTCCCAACCCTAAGAACCAATACCTTCGTCTTAATAGCATCCAGTTATGTGATGCATCCGAATGCACCATTCCTAAAAAAAGCTGGCTTTGATCCTGCTTGTATGAAGTATGAAGTGTCCGTAATCTGACCGGAATCTTTCCATGGTGTCCTAACCCTAAGAACCACTACCCTCTTCTTAATAGCATCCAGTTATGTGATGCATCCGAATGCACCATTCCTAAAAAAAAAAGATGTTTTTGATCCTGCTTAAGTATGAAGTGTCCATAATCTGACCGGAATCTTTCCATGGTGTCCTAACCCTAAGAACCAATACCTTCGTCTTAATAGCATCCAGTTATGTGATGCATCCGAATGCACCATTCCTAAAAAAAGCTGGTTTTGATCCTGCTTGTATGAAGTATGAAGTGTCCATAATCTGACCGGAATCTTTCCATGGTGTCCCAACTCTAAGAACCAATACCCTCTTCTTAATAGCATCCAGTTATGTGATGCATCCGAATGCACCATTCCTAAAAAAAAAGATGGTTTTGATCCTGCTTGTATGAAGTATGAAGTGTCCATAATCTGACCGGAATCTTTCCATGGTGTCCCAACCCTAAGAACCACTACCTTCGTCTTAATAGCATCCAGTTATGTGATGCATCCGAATGCACCATTCCTAAAAAAAAGCTGGTTTTGATCCTGCTTAAGTATGAAGTGTCCATAATCAGACCGGAATCTTTCCATGGTGTCCCAACCCTAAGAACCACTACCCTCTTCTTAATAGCATCCAGTTATGTGATGCATCCGAATGCACCATTCCTAAAAAAAGCTGGTTTTGATTATGCTTGTATGAAGTATGAGTTGTCCATAATCTGACCGGAATCTTTCCATGGTGTCCTAACCCTAAGAACCACTACCCTCTTCTTAATAGCATCCAGTTATGTGATGCATCCGAATGCACCATTCCTAAAAAAAAGCTGGTTTTGATCCTGCTTGTTAAGTATGAAGTGTCCATAATCAGACCGGAATCTTTCCATGGTGTCCTAACCCTAAGAACCACTACCCTCTTCTTAATAGCATCCAGTTATGTGATGCATCCGAATGCACCATTCCTAAAAAAAAAGCTGGTTTTGATCCTGCTTGTATGAAGTATGAGTTGTCCATCATCTGACCGGAATCTTTCCATGGTGTCCCAACCCTAAGAACCACTACCTTCGTCTTAATAGCATCCAGTTATGTGATGCATCCGAATGCACCATTCCTAAAAAAAAGCTGGTTTTGATCCTGCTTGTATGAAGTATGAGTTGTCCATAATCTGACCGGAATCTTTCCATGGTGTCCCAACCCTAAGAACCACTACCTTCGTCTTAATAGCATCCAGTTATGTGATGGATCCGAATGCACCATTCCTAAAAAAAGGCTGGTTTTGATCCTGCTTAAGTATGAAGTGTCCATAATCTGACCGGAATCTTTCCATGGTGTCCCAACCCTAAGAACCACTACCCTCTTCTTAATAGTATCCAGTTATGTGATGCATCCGAATGCACCATTCCTAAAAAAAAAGATGGTTTTGATCCGGCTTGTATGAAGTATGAGTTGTCCATAATCTAACCGGAATCTTTCCATGGTGTCCCAACCCTAAGAACCACTACCCTGTTATTAATAGCATCCAGTTATGTGATGCATCCGAATGCACCATTCCTAAAAAAAAGATGGTTTTGATCCTGCTTAAGTATGAAGTGTCCATAATCTGACCGGAATCTTTCCATGGTGTCCCAACCCTAAGAACGTCTTAATAGCATCCAGTTATGTGATGCATCCGAATGCACCATTCCTAAAAACAGCTGTTTTTGATCCTGCTTGTTAAGTATGAAGTGTCCATAATCTGACCGGAATCTTTCCATGGTGTCCCAACCCTAAGAACCACTACCTTCTTAATAGCATCCAGTTATGTGATGCATCCGAATGCACCATTCCTATAAAAAAGCTGATTTTGATCCTGCTTGTTTGAAGTATGAGTTGTCCATAATCTGACCGGAATCTTTCCATGGTGTCCTAACCCTAAGAACCACTACCTTCGTCTTAATAGCATCCAGTTATGTGATGCATCCGAATGCACCATTCCTAAAAAAAAGCTGGTTTTGATCCTGCTTGTTAAGTATGAAGTGTCCATAATCTGACCGGAATCTTTCCATGGTCTCCTAACCCTAAGAACCACTACCTTCTTAATAGCATCCAGTTATGTGATGCATCCGAATGCACCATTCCTAAAAAAAGCTGGTTTTGATCCTGCTTAAGTATGAAGTGTCCATAATCTGACCGGAATCTTTCCATGGTGTCCTAACCCTAAGAACCACTACCTTCTTCTCAATATAATATGCATTTGTTGAGGCATTCAGGTGTACTCAGGTGTTCATTTTTCCCAAATCATCCCCCACGTTTCCCCCAGTTGAGAAATTGAGTGATGCCAGAAACTCGAATTGGCTTACCTGGTTTAGTTGGACACTTGTGGCACTTGTTCAAACCCCAAGAGGCCCCCACGCTTCCACAGCAATCATCCTGTTTGGTTAGGCCTGGCAGGGGTTTGCCACACTGCAAAAACACACACAAAAAAAAAAATCTAAGAAACCCGACTTGGCTACACAATTGCACACGTTGATGCATGCCCAGAAAGAACTATGACAGTATTGGGAATACTGGGATGTTAAGTTTCATGGACAGCTCTAAACCTCCTGGCATTTGGAACGAGAACATTTGGCTAATTGGGAATAAATTCCTTACAGAACTGAGTGAATTTTGGGCCAGCAGAGGTTTATAAAAAGGAAAGACAGAAGACATTCTTTTGCAGAATTGGTCAATTGGAGGGAGGACAACAGTGGAAAAGCTATAATGGAATGCACACAAACATGAATAATAAACAATATTGTGCATAACTTTGCAGCAACATGAGAATTTAATAAAAAAAATATAAATAAAAAAGCACTAAACCCCTGAAGGAATTTAATGCCTTGCAGCAATCCAAAAAAAAAAAAAAAAAAAGGAGAAATCTGGCCAAAACCTCAAAAGATTCCATAATAAAAACAATACAGTAGAACCTTAAAGTCACACAGTTGACAGTAGCTTAAAATTTCTTACAATTTTAAGTAAATTAAATTAAAAAAAATTGCAATAACCCAGAAATGTTCATTTTCTACCGGTTATATTGCATTATCCTTATCCAGAAAATTCAACTAAACTATCATGAGACAGGCTGCACGGTGTCCAAGTGGTTAGCACGCAGGCCTCACAGCTAGGATACCCAGGTTCAATTCCAACCTCGGCCATATCTGTGTGGAGTTTGCATGTTCTCCCCGTGCATGCGGGTACTCCGGTTTCCTCACACATTCCAAAAACATGCTAAGCTAATTAGCGACTCCAAGCGACTTGTTTGTCTATATGTGCCCTGTGATTGGCTGGGCCACCAGTCCAGGGTGTACCCCTCCTGGGATAGGCTCCAGCACCCCCTGTGACACTCCGGAGGAAAATGAATGAATGATTGATTGATTCATGGCTGCACGGTGGACAAGTGGTTAGCGCGCAGGCCTCACAGCCCGGAGACCCGAGTTCAATTCCACCCTCGGCCATCTCTGTGTGGAGTTTGCATGTTCTCCCCGTGCATGCGTGGGTTTTTTCCGGGTACTCCGGTTTCCTCCCACATTCCAAAAAAACATGCTAGGTTAATTAGCGACTCCAAATTGTCCATAGGTATGAATGTGAGTGTGAATGGTTGTTTGTCTATATGTGCCCTGTAATTGGCTGGCCACCAGTCCAGGGTGTACCCAGCCTCTCGCCAGAAAACAGCTGGGATAGGCTCCAGCACGACCGCAACCCTCGTGAGGATAAGCGGTAGAAATGAATGATATCAATAATAAACATCAAGGCTACACGGTGGATGAGTGGTTAGCACGCTGGCCTCACAGCCAGGAGACCCGAGTTCAATTCCACCCTCGGCTGATCTCACAGAATATATAACAATAACGCCAAAATATAACAAACTAAACCACCTAAGCTGGAATGAAAGATCTGAAAGGATCCAAACGTGCCCACATTGAGGTCTTGAATATGACCACCATAACCACACGCCAACTTAAGACTGAGGACGTGACGGGAACATAAGTTTTGGTTTGAGAACCGACTACACCCCACAGAATAAACCACTTGACCTACCTGTCCATCAACCGTCTCCTGAAAGCATCTTCCCACGTGTCCATTCTGATGTGATCTTTCGTGGTCCACGTGGTGTCCGTTGTGTCTCCTGCTGTGCTCCACAGTTGGATCGTGGCCGTTACCGGGCTGAGAACGTTGCTGGACAGAGTGGACCCCCTCCGTGGTGGGTAACCTCTGACCTGGCTGCACACGAGCCACCTGGTGGATGCGGACCTTGGCCTCTGGAGGGTGCTGGATGTGGACGTTGACCAAGGATGGGTGGAGTGACACTGGAAGAAAAGAGTCACAGTTTACGGATTGTCATGAACATATGAATCAATTCCAAATGACCAATCACAGGGCACATATAGACAAACAACCATTCACACTCACATTCATACCTATGGACAATTTGGAGTCGCTAATTAACCTAGCATGTTTTTTTTGGAATGTGGGAGGAAACCGGAGTACCCGGAGAAAACCCACTGCAAACTCCATACAGAGATGGCCGAGGGTGGAATTGAACTTGGGTCTTTTAGCAGTGAGGCTTGCGCGCTAACCACTTCACCACCGTACAACCCCTCTAGGGAAAACATTCATTAATTTTCTACTGCTTATCGTCACGAGGGTCGCGGGGGTTGCTGGAGCCTATTCCAGCTGTCTACACACTGGACTGGTGGCCAGCCAATCACAGGGCACATATAGACAAACAACCATTCACACTCACATTCATACCTATGGACAATTTGGAGTCGCTAATTAACCTAGCATGTTTTTTTTTGGAATGTGGGAGGAAACCGGAGTACCCGGAGAAAACCCACACAAACTCAACACAGAGATGGCCGAGAGTGGAATTGAACTCGGGTCTCTTAGCTGTGAGGCATGCGTGCTAACCACTTTTTACACCGTGCATCCATGAATCAATCATTCATTCATTCATTCATTTTTTCATTCATTCATGATTGTGGGAGGAAACCGGAGTACCCGGAAAAAACCCACACATGCACGGGGACAACATGCAAACTCCATACAGAAATATCGGAACCGAGGGTGGAATTGAACCCGGGTCTCCTAGCTGTGAGGTCTGCGCGCTAACCACACGACCGCCGTGCAGCCACTCTTCTCAACTTACAGGGCCAAAAATGTACCACTTCCGCACAGAATGGGAGATGCTTGAGTTGATGTCTTCATGCAGTGTTAATGTAACGTTGTATTTAACTTGTATTTCAATATGTTTTGACATAGATTAACATGCTGTACAGTACATGGCTACAACCAGCGGAGGCGCTGTTGAGCCACTCTCAGCATATTAGTAGTCTAAGCAATTACCATAAATTACCATAAACCCTGACTAATATGACTTAGCTTTGGGAAGTTGGGAAATTATTACCCTTCTGTGGAGCATGTAAACAGGAGTCATATTTCCCTTTATTAATTTATGAAATTTTGCTGAGGTTTCACGGGAATTACCCTTGTCGGTTTCAAATTTTATGTCCAAAAAAGCGATTGATCATGCATGTTGATTTGGGCGGGCACCCTTTAGTATTAATAAGAACATGGTGGACCAGGATGATGACGAGTTGGTTGACATGAGCAAGAACCGACTTATGTGGGTTCCAGTGTATTTACAAAAACAGCAATAAAGCCATTGATTGTTTTCGTCATCGCATATGAAGGACATTTAGTTAAATGCCCGTCCCACCACAAAGTAAGGGGATCCTCATGGGTAACCCCCCCCCCCCCCCCCGGCAATGAAAAACACTGTTGACGGTTTGTTTTGTACAATCAAATAAAACCAAAAAAAATCAAAATTACCAGCTTTAAATCAAATCTTTGAAGACTTAAAAACAGACTGAAGGAGGGTAAGAAGATCTTGTAATGTGTCAGAAGAGTTCTTTTATCTTTCTCACTTGAAGGGAAGCATCAAACTTCAGGGAGTGCAAGTTTTTTTTTTCCCAGAATGCACTGCCATTAATCAAAGTATGACGGAAGAAACAGACCAAAAGCACAGAACATGAAACACGCCTCCAAAACATGTCAATATCAAAAACATGTTTTTGATAGCATGGCATTCACATTTTTAACTTAACTTTTATAAATTTTAAGAAATTTTAGTTTTTGTGTTACTACCCCAACCTTCCATAAGTGGGTCAAAAATGACCCGGTCAGGTTGTTTCCTTGAAATATCTTCGTAATGAAAACATTTTATCATTTCATATTCCAGGTATTCCTCAAAAAACATGTTTTTGATATCATGCCATTCACATTTTTAACTTATCTTTTATACATTTTAAGAAATTTTAGTTTTTGTGTTACTACCCCAACCTTCCATAAGTGGGTCAAAAATGACCCGGTCAGGTTGTTTTCTTGAAATATCTTTGTCATTAAAAATTGTTATCATTTCATATTCCAGGTATTCCTCAAAAAACATATTTTTGATATCATGCCATTCACATTTTTAAATGTACTTTTTATACATTTTAAGAAATTTTAGTTTTTGTGTTACTACCCCAACCTTCCATAAGTGGGTCAAAAATGACCCAGTCAGGTTGTTTTCTTGAAATATCTTTGTAATGAAAAAAAATTATCATTTCATATTCCTCAAAAAACATGTTTTTGATATCATGCCATTCACATTTTTAAGTTATCTTTTATACATTTTAAGAAATTTTAGTTTTTGTGTTACTACCCCAACCTTCCATAAGTGGGTCAAAAATGACCCGGTCAGGTTGTTTTCTTGAAATATCTTCGTAATGAATTTTTTTTTATCATTTCATATTCCAGGTATTCCTCAAAAAACATGTTTTTGATATGATGCCATTCACATTTTTAACTTACCTTTTATAAATTTTAAGACATTTTAGTTTTTGTGTTACTACCCCAACCTTCCATAAGTGGGTCAAAAATGACCCGGTCAGGTTGTTTTCTTGAAATATCTTCATAATGAATTTTTTTATCATTTCATATTCCAGGTATTCCTAAAAAAAACATGTTTTTGATATGCTGCCGTTCAGATTTTTAACTCACCTTTTATACATTTTAAGAAATTGTAGTTTTTGTGTTACTACCCCAACCTTCCATAAGTGGGTCAAAAATGACCCGGTCAGGTTGTTTTCTTGAAATATCTTTGTAATGAAAATTTTTTATCATTTCATATTCCAGGTATTCCTCAAAAAACATATTTTTGATATCATGCCGTTCACATTTTTAAGTTATCTTTTATACATTTTAAGAAATTTTAGTTTTTGTGTTACTACCCCAACCTTCCATAAGTGGGTCAAAAATGACCCGGTCAGGTTGTTTTCTTGAAATATCTTTGTAATTAAAATTTTTTATCATTTCATATTCCAGGTATTCCTCAAAAAACATATTTTTGATATCATGCCATTCACATTTTTAAACGTACTTTTTATACATTTTAAGAAATTTTAGTTTTTGTGTTACTACCCAAACCTTCCATAAAAACAGTGACACCTAGACAGATGGAAATGGATGCAGTATCAGAATCAAAGGGAATCAGTTATGAAGCGAGTACTTCAAGGACGACCGATGCTGTTTTGCAGAAGCGTCCACTTACGTTGTTGATTGGACAGCGGTAGAGTGTAGGTGGAGTGCAGGGGTGATTTTGCTCCTGAGTTCCGAGAGTCCTTATGAGTGGTGGGTTTGGTATGAGTCTGAGCTGGCAAGTGGCAAAACTTCCCGGTTGAGTTGGTTGGACACCAGCATTGGTCCCGGCCGATGCAACGGCCTCCGTTATGACAAGGGATCTGACAAAAGACTGTAGAGGACGAGAAGAGGGAGTAAAGGGAGGGAATGGCAATAGACAAAAAGACATTTGTAAATATACATTATCGGTAATTTCATATGTAAATATTGGAAATTATAGGTCATCAAAGTCATCTATTGACTTTGTGGTCAATGAACCTGATCATTATCTTATTTTAAATATCACCCCTATTGGCATTTATACTGTATTGAAGTCACAAATTATTATTATTATTATTATTTGGGATTTGGTCATTTTAAAAGTGCTGATAATTAGTGAGCACCCGTGCTGGAGTGAATAACGGAATATGAAAATTTAAAAAAATTAAAATTTCCAATGAGCACCCCAAGCTGCATATCCTTGAAATGAGGTCATAGTCTAGTCCAGGGGTCGGCAACATTTACTATCAAAAAAATTTTGAAAAAATTTTACCCCCTCGTTCACTAAATAAAAATAGACTGGAACCACAAAACCCGATTTAAAAACATCTTGTAAATCTATCTAGATAAAAAAAAAAATTTAACTTTCAAAAGTTTGAATTGTTTTTGAAATTTTAATAAGTTTTTGTTAAAATTACAAAAATTGATTGGGGGGTATCAAAGTAATTCAGAGGAGAAAAAGCAGAGTTGAGTATAGAGTCTCACAGAAAGTCAAATTTTTTGCAAAAAAAAAAAATTACAAAAATTTTTATTTTCCACATTCGGGTGTTAAAAAAATATTTGAGTATTGCGAAGAGAGCCTGAAGAAATGTGCAGCGAATTGCGACTCTCCAAATATTTTTGATTGACTGCTAGATTTGAGTATAGAGTCTCACAGAAAGTCAATTTTTTTGCAAAAAATTATTACAAAAATTTGTATTTTCCCCATTCGGGTGTTAAATTTTTTTTTGAGCATTGCGAAGAGAGCCTGAAGAAATGTACAGCGAATTGCGAGCCTCCAAAATTTTTGATTGACTGCTCGATTTGGAGGGAATTTGGGGGTATCAAAGTAGTTCAGAGGAGAAAAAGCAGAAAGTCAAATTTTTTGCAAAAAAATCATTACAAAAATTTGTATTTTCCACATTCGGGTATTAAAAAATATTTGAGCATTGCAAAGAGAGCCTGAAGAAATGTGCAGCGAATTGCGAGCCTCCAAAAATGTTGATTGACTGCTAGATTTGGAGGGAATTTGGGGGTATCAAAGTAGTTCAGACGAGAAAAAGCAGAGTTGAGTATAGAGTCTCACAGAAAGTCTAATTTTTTTCCCCAAAAAATTATTTAAAAAATTTGTATTTTCCACATTTGGGTGTAAAAAATATTTGAGCATTGCAAAGAGAGAATTGCGAGTCTCCAAATATTTTGATTGACTGCTAGATTTGGAGGGAATTTGGTGGTATCAAAGTAGTTCAGAGGAGAAAAAGCAGAAAGTCAAATTTTTTGCAAAAAAATCATTACAAAAATTTGTATTTTCCACATTCGGGTGTAAAAAAAATATTTGAGCATTGCAAAGAGAGCCAGAAGAAATGTGCAGCGAATTGCGAGCCTCCAAAAATTTTGATTGACTGCTAGATTTGGAGGGAATTTGGGGGTATCAAAGTAGTTCAGACGAAAAAAAGCAGAGTTTAGTATAGAGTCTCACAGAAAGTCAAATTTTTGGCAAAAAAATCATTACAAAAATTTGTATTTTCCATATTCGGGTGTTAAAAAATTATTTGAGCATTGCAAAGAGAGCTTGAAGAAATGTGCGGCGAATTGCGAGCCTCCAAAATTTTTGATTGACAGCTAGATTTGGAGGGAATTTGGGGGTATCAAAGTAGTTCAGAGGAGAAAAAGCAGAAAGTCAAATTTTTTGCAAAAAAATCATTACAAAAATTTTTATTTTCGACATTCGGGTGTAAAAAAAAATATTTGAGCATTGCAAAGAGAGCTTGAAGAAATGTGCAGCGAATTGCGGGCCTCCAAAAATTTTGATTGACTGCTAGATTTGGAGGGAATTTGGGGGTATCAAAGTAGTTCAGAGGAGAAAAAGCAGAGTTGAGTATAGAGTCTCACAGAAAGTCAAATTCTTTTCCAAAAAAAATCATTACAAAATTTCGTATTTTGCACATTCAGGTGTGAAAAAATATTTGAGCATTGCAAAGAAAGAATTGCGAGTCTCCAAATATTTTGATTGACTGCTAGATTTGGAGGGAATTTTGGGGTATCAAAGTAGTTCAGAGGAGAAAAAGCAGAGTTGAGTATAGAGTCTCGAGAAAGTCACATTTTTTGCAAAAAAAACAAAAAAAAAATTTGTATTTTCCACATTCGGGTGGTAAAAAAATATTTGAAAAACTGCTCGATTTGGAGGGAATTTGGGGGTATCAAAGTAGTTCAGAGGAGTATAGAGTCTCACAGAAAGTAATTTTTTTTGCAAAAAATCATTACAGAAATGCGGATTTTCCATATTCGGGTGTTAAAAAAATATGTGAGTATAGAGTCTCACAGAAAGTCACATTTTTTGCAAAAAAAAAAAATTACAAAAATTTGTATTTTCCACATTCGGGTATTAAAAAAATATTTGAGCATTGCGAAGAGAATCTGAAGAAATGTACAGCGAATTGCGAGCCTCCAAAATTTTCGATTGACTGCTCGATTTGGAGGGAATTTGGGGGTATCTAAGTAGTTCAGAGGAGAAAAAGCAGAGTTGAGTATAGAGTCTCACAGAAAGTCAAATTTTTTTCCCAAAAAAATGATTAAAAAAAATTTGTATTTTCCACATTCGGATGTGAAAAAATATTTGAGCATTGCGAGTCTCCAATATTTTGATTGACTGCTAGATTTGGAGGGAATTTGGGGGTATCAAAGTAGTTCAGAGGAGAAAAAGCAGAAAGTCAAATTTTTTGCAAAAAAATCATTACAAAAATTTTTATTTTCGACATTCGGGTGTAAAAAAAATATTTGAGAATTGCAAAGAGAGAATTGCAAACCTCCAAAAATTTTGATTGACTGCTAGATTTGGAGGGAATTTGGGGGTATCAAAGTAGTTCAGACGAGAAAAAGCAGAGTTGAGTTTTGAGTCTCACAAAAAGTCAAATTTTTTTCCAAAAAAAAATCATTACAAAAATTTGTATTTTCCACATTTGGGTGTTAAAAAAATATTTGAGCATTGCGAAGAGAGCCACAACAAAGCCCTGGATCCGTGTGTTGCTGACCCCTGGTCTAGTATATGAATTATTTCACTTTCGCTATGGAAAAGGAGTGCAAAGAGAGAAAAAAGCAGCTGTAATCTAATCTTTTTGCATGAAAGATCGGTACTAGCATTGTTCCCGAAATACCTGAACCTACTCTCATCTCGAATTTTAACCTAACCACTTCTAATTGAAAACATCAAAGAGCGAAAAAAACAATATATATCCATGACAAACAAACAAAACACAAAGGTTATATGATCGCATGGCGATGACGAGGCCGCCTACTTCCCAACATGGTCCGCATTAGACTAGCTATTACGAGATGAAAGAGGATGCTCGTGACGGAGACATGCCGCGCCCTGTCTTGGGAGAAGCGCTAACAGTCTTAACGGGCTTTAAAAGCCAAGCTGGGTCTCAGTGGCATGTAGGGAATGAGCTCCGTGTCACAAGGTATTAGCAACAAGCCAGGAAAGACGAGCAGAGGGAGGGATGGAAGAAGAGCAGGAGACGAACACAAAGACGTTCTTTTCTTTTCTGTCTGTTGCGGAAAATCTTGATCCACACCGATATTGTTCGATTCCAATTTCTAACTAAAGTTACACGAAGTAGCTTTTTAAAATTTTACATACTTAAAAGCGAGGCGTTCATTTGATCGGTTAAGATCACACTCAGCTGTGTTTAACCATCTCGAGAGTTCTCTCCTCCCACTTTGACACTTGTGTCAATGGGACAGACGGAGGCGCGGGTGCGCCATACAATTGAGTGCATCACATAATCAGTTCGCAGTTCCACATGTCCGAAAGGAGTAGGAAGAAGCAAAGCTTATTAGATCCTACCCTTCCATCTGGTACTTTTACAATCAGTAACTGTTAGATTTGTTCACTTCCTGCTTTCCTAATATAATTTCACTTCATTTAATTGTATTTTTTTTATTAACATTTTTTTTAAACAAATTTTAAATTAAAAAATACATCAGAATTTTAAAAAATATATATTTTTTAATGGTTTTTATTTCAATTAAAAATTTTTTTTTAATTTTTTAAATTAAAAATACATCCAATTTTTTTTTTTCATTTTTAATTTTTTTTAATGGTTTTATTTCATTTGAACATGCATCAGATTACAATTGAATGCATCCCATAATCAGTTCGCAGTTCCACATGTCCAAAAGGAGTAGGAAGAAGCAAAGCTTATTAAATCCTACCCCTCCATCTGGTACTTTTACAATCAGTAACTGTTACATTTGTTCACTTCCTGCTTTCTTAATATAATTTCATTTCATTTAATCGTATTTTTTTATTTAAATTTTTTTTAAATTTCTTTTAATTAAAAAATACATCAGAATTTTTTTTTTAATTTTTTTTAATGGTTTTATTTCATTTGAACATGCATCAGATTACAATTGAGTGCATCCCATAATCAGTTCACAGTTCCACATGTCCAAAAGGAGTAGGAAGAAGCAAAGCTTATTAAATCCTACCCCTCCATCTGGTACTTTTACAAACAGTAACTGTTACATTTGTTCACTTCCTGCTTTCCATAATACAGTTCAAGGTTTTTTTTTGGTTTTTTTTTAAATAATGTACCTTGTACCAAAGTACTCGGTGATATGAGCATCCAATGCCATAATGGGTACCATAGTAAGTGTCAATATAGTGATATATATATATATAGCACATCATGACTGGTTCAAGACTCTTCATCCTTGTATTTAGCAAACATCAACTGCTTGTATTGTTTCTTGAATTAGCTCATATTTTCATCTATTGTGATCCCCAGAAATTTATTTTCATTTCGTTATTTTCGCCCGGGATATAATTCATATACAAAGCAAGTTTTTTTTCCAAATATCAGTGCTTGTGCAGACATGGCCCAGGACTGAGCAATGTTACCGTTCAGGAGTAGAGAAAGGCCTCCTCTGATTAGATATGCTGGCAGGAGTATCATCTCGAGGGAGCTATTAAATTCTTTCAATGTGTGATGCAGGTCTGCACTAGTCTGAGTCAGGCCAGTCCCACCCTGGACTAGCAACTATTCATAGACCGACTGCAGACTGCACACAGTATCGACCAGTGTGTCTATTTAAATGACGAAAAAAAAAAAAAACAAACACAGCACATCCTCATGTTTTGTTACCTCATAAACAGACTTTTATCCAATATGATGCTTTAACACGCAGTAATTGTTGTGCGTACCAAGGGAACCTGTTATAATTATCCACCATTTACTGGGTGCATAACAAAAGCATGAGATAACTGTTTGCTATCTTCTTGACATTCCTTGATGAACACGCACACCCAAGCCATAACAGGACGTGGAACATGACTTACCTTTAATACACACAGTGATGCTATGTCAATATACATATGTCAACCTCATATTACACATATAACACATAAAATGGCCAGAAATATTTCAATATTGAACAAAGCAAAAAAATCACTCCACACTCTTTATTGCTCTCTGGTTCTACCATATCTTACTTATTGTGTGGAAAATATGGGCTAATAACTATAAAAGCAATCTTCACTGGCTAAATGTACTGCAAAAAAAAGGTCAGTAAGGATAATTCATAATGCCGCCTACAGAGAACATACTAAGTCCTTATTTCTAAAATCACAAATACTTCAACTTGCTGATATAGTTCATCTTCAAAGAGCTAAAATAATGCATAAGGCTAAAAAATAACCAATTAGCTAAAAATGTAATTCAATACTTCTCTACAAGAGAGGAGAAATATGATCTCAGGGATCTGATGCATATTCAAATGAAAAAAAAACATAAAAAAAATTAAAAAACATTAAAAAAAAGTTTTTAATTAAAAAAATACAATGAAATAAAATTAAATTACATTAGGAAAGCAGGAAGTGAACAAATGTAACAGTTACTGATTGTAAAAGTACCTGATGGAGGGGTAGGATTTAATAAGCTTTGCTTCTTCCTACTCCTTTTGGACATGTGGAACTGTGAACTGATTATGGGATGCATTCAATTGTAATCTGATGCATGTTCAAATGAAATAAAACCATTAAAAAAATTAAAAACATTTTTTCTGATGTATTTTTTAATTTAAAAAATTAAAAAAAAAAATTTAAATTAAAAAAGTACAATTAAATAAAATTAAATTATATTAGGAAAGCAGGAAGTGAACAAATGTAACAGTTAGTGATTGTAAAAGTACCAGATGGAGGGGTAGGATTTAATAAGCTTTGTTTCTTCCTACTCCTTTTGGACATGTGGAACTGTGAACTGATTATGGGATGCATTCAATTGTAATCTGATGCATGTTCAAATGAAATAAAACTATTAAAAAAATAAAAAAAAATTAAAAACATGTTTTTTCTGATGTATTTTTTAATAAAAAAAATTAAAACAATTTTTTAAATAAAAAAAGTACAATGAAATAAAATTAAATTATATTAGGAAAGCAGGAAGTGAACAAATGTAACAGTTAGTGATTGTAAAAGTACCAGATGGAGGGGTAGGATTTAATAAGCTTTGCTTCTTCCTACTCCTTTTGGACATGTGGAACTGTGAACTGATTATGTGATGCATTCAATTGTAATCTGATGCATGTTCAAATGAAATAAAACTATTAAAAAAATTTAAAAAAATTAAAAACATGTTTTTTCTGATGCATTTTTTAATTAAAAAAATTAAAAAAAAAATTTTTTATTAAAAAATACAATTAAATAAAATTAAATTATATTAGGAAAGCAGGAAGTGAACAAATGTAACAGTTACTGATTGTAAAAGTACCAGATGGAGGGGTAGGATTTAGTAAGCTTTGCTTCTTCCTACTCCTTTTGGACATGTGGAACTGTGAACTGATTATGTGATGCATTCAATTGTAATCTGATGCATGTTCAAATGAAATTAAACCATTAAAAAAATTAAAACAATTAAAACAATTTTTTTTATTTAAAAAAAAAAATAAAAAAACTTAAATTATATTACATCTGTGAACATTGAGTTCACAAAATTATCCAGGGGGCCAGAACATATATTTAATACACACATACTATTTCTTGCTTATAATTTGCCTTGATTTTTTGTCTAATTTTATATATAAAAGTGTTATACTATCAACTGTATGTTCTCATGTCCCCTTTTTCAGGAGTACTTTAAACTACAGACCACATCAAACTACTAAATTTAATTTTTTTTTTAATAAGACATCCGACTTGCAAGTCATGTATGTTAAAAGTTAAAATACTTAAAAAGCAACTGGTGGGCCGGATTCAAACGCTTGGTGGGCCGCATGTGACCCCCGGGCCCGTAGTTTACCCACTCCTGCTTTATAGGGTGTGCAGTTTTCTAAGAATTCAACCACACTTAAAGTATAAGCAATAGATTCTGCTCTCTATTAAAAATACTGAAATATGGCGGCACATCCAACACCCATATATGTTACGTTTCTTGGGACCTTCAAATGAAAATGCATGACGTTATTAATGCTAACGTGTAGCCCCATAGAATCGTGACTGAAGCATCAGGGTGGGAGCATATGATGCAACCAAGAAATCTCCCGAAGGCTCAGCCGTCTTATTTAATAAGGGTTGACGCAGCTTTCAGAGGTGCCTCTGAAGGCATCACCTCCAAAGGCCAGGGAGGCTGGGTCCCCCAAGGGACGCAGCCCCCAAATTTGGGGCGCATCTATATTGTTAACGACATAAAATATAGCAGGTGTGGTCATTTTTCCCATGGCTTTAATTAGACAGTAATAACTGATTTTTTTTTTTAAAAAAGTGAATTTTTCTTTGCATTTAGCAGTTTTGGAATATGTTAAAAATGTTTAAGATTTTTAAAAAAAAACATATTTTATGCAATTTTAGTTTATTTTAGTTTTACTTATGTTTCTAGAGTGCTGCAAAGACTAGAAAAATAAAAAGTAAAAATAAAATACAATAAATAAATAAAAGGTACAAATTGAATTTAATCCAAAAACATCAAATAAGAAAAAAAATAGTAAAATAGATTTTAAAATATTTAAAAACAAGAAGCAAAGCAATAAAAGTATAAAAAAATAAAACCAATCAAAATAAAAAGAAAGAACTAAAAGACACAGGACCATACGACTCACTCCGAGTTAAAAGCCATAGAATAAAAGTGGCTTTTAAGATGAGACTTAAGTCTTTCGATGTTGGGGGCCTTTACAATATTTTTTTTTTATTGGTTTACTTACAACTATATTTAATCAGTCGTTCTAACAGCTGTTGAAAAAATATTACCGTAAAATTAAAATTAAAATTAAAATTAAAATTAAAATTAAAATTAAAATTAAAATTAAAATTAAAATTAAAATTAAAATTAAAATTAAAATTAAAATTAAAATTAAAATTAAAATTAAAAAAATAAAAATAAAAATAAAAATAAAAATAAAAATAAAAATAAAAATAAAAATAAAAAAACAGATAACAAAAATAAAAATAAAAATAACAGAAAATAAAAATAAAAATAACAGATAATAAAAATAAAAATATCCAGATGCAACTTGCTGACGCTGATGCTGGGAAAATATATAAATATCCAAACATTGGATATTGGATATAATAATAAATGCAATATTTAGTGCTATTTCATTACACACACACACACACACACACACCGATACCTGGCACCACAACAGTTTTTTTTTTAATCGGGTATACTGAAATGTCCAGGTGTACCTAATGTTATGTCCTACAATAGTGCTCTTGGGTGAAGGTCTTTTAACTGTTTTTATGTAACTAGAGAAGCTTTGTATGTGTGTGGTATGTGCACCCCTCGCTTCTAATCCAAAGCACTAATTAGTCTGAGCCTCAGCAGGACTTTGCGACTGAAGAAAATACTAGTAAAAAAAAAACAAAAAAAAAACACGCAAGGTCATGACCCCTGCCATTGGCATTGACTGCCTCCACCCTTCCCATGGACACTACTGTGTGAATTAAGAGGATAAATGGCAGCTTTAATGTAATCCCTATAAATAAAATCTTGTCCATGCTGCTCTTTCTGGCATCCAGGTCCAGTTCTTCATTCTAGAAAACTCTCCCAGTGAGCATGTTAAATGGTTAACGACCGGGGCTAACCGAGAGGTGTAAACCACAGAGAGATGGGGCTAAGTGGTGGGAGCGTGGGACCACCATACTGAAGTGTGTGTGTGTGGTAGGAGAGATTATCCTCCACTCTTTTAATCTGCTCTACGTCTTTTCTAGACTGTTTTCCTTGCCTCTGTTTCTGTTTGACGGTGAGAATTCTTAGCGAAAACGCCAGCTTTTGGAGCTTTGTATACGGGATAGACGGGAATGCTACTGGGAACCCATTTTGTCATTCCCACCCAATAAAAAGCCCAAGAATAGGAAAAAAAAACCCCACATAGATCTATAAATCTATGACACATAGATTGAGGACTGAAGAAGACATGTGGAGAAAAATGGGTGAAATGGACACCGTTCACGTACAAAAATCAAGGAAATGACCAAAATTGCACCCCTTTTTGTTTTGTTTTGAGTGTTTGTATTGCTCTTCATGTTACTTGATGTTAGGGTTAGGGTTAAATGGTTAGCTTTGAGTTGGTTACTAGTATTAGTACACATAAACTGCAATGCAGATTTCTATTAAAACTCATAAGGAGGTGGTTCACGTACACGTAAGACAGATTATTGATATTTAAATGCATGATTGCTACAGATTTTCTGTTATTCATTCATTCGTTTTCTACTGATTTTTCCTCACAAGGGTCACAGGGGGTGCTGGAGCCTATGGAGCCCCTCGTCTTTGGGGTGAGAGGCAGGGTACATTTTATGAAATGAGGCTTAATTTTTAATTTTTAATTTTTAATTTTTAATTTTTAATTTTTAATTTTTAATTTTTAATTTTTAATTTTTAATTTTTAATTCAGCCTATGGAGCCCCTCGTCTTTGGGGTGAGAGGTGGGGTACATTTTATGAAATGAGGCTCTATTTTTAATTTTTAATTTTTAATTTTTAATTTTTAATTTTTAATTTTTAATTTTTAATTTTATTTTCAATTTTCAATTTTTAATTGTTAATTTTCAATTGTCAATTGTCAATTTTAATTTTTTATTTATTTTTTATTTTCTATTTTCTATTTTCTATTTTCTATTTTCTATTTTCTATTTTCTATTTTCTATTTTCTATTTTCTATTTTCTATTTTTTATTTTTTATTTTTATGTACGTGTGCATCGATCTTTTTATTACATTGTATATACATTGTATATACATTGTATATCCATATACAGTGACAGTAGGGTCGCGGGGGTGCTGGAGCCTATCCCAGCTGTCTTTTGGGGCGAGAGGCGGGGTACACCCTGGACTGGTGGCCAGCCAATCACAGGGCACATATAGGCAAACAACCATTCACACTCACATTCATACCTATGGACAATTTGGAGTCGCTAATTAACCTAGCATGTTTTTGGAATGTGGGAGGAAACCGGAGTACCGGAGATGGCTGTGGGTGGTATTAGCTGTGAGGTCTGCGTGCCGCCTTAATAAAAATATGAAAATAAAGTATAAAAAAAAGCCCAAGAATGGAAGTGCAAGGAATGTGTGTGAGAATCAGAAAAGTATTAGAAAGTAACAGAAAGTGAAAGTAAGACATGAGCGATGACCTTTGACACTTACAGAGTCTGAATCCCGTCGTCTTCGTTTGTTGTTGTTGCTGCTGCTGCTGCTGCGACGTCTCGCTGTAGACGGTGGTCACGTCCCCTTTCTCACAGCTGTTATAGCAGTGCCCACCGCTGCATACCTTGCGGCACATCGTGGGCGTGAACACGATCTTGATGCGGTCCAGATTGGAGGTGAGGTTGGATCCTGGGAAGCACACACACAGCCGGTTGATGAGGATCAATATCAAAGGTAGACCGGAGGCCAGTTCCATGCCGTCGCCTTCAGACTTTCTGTGATACTCGACTCGTCTCTTGGCGAACCGGTGGGCAGTTTATAAATGCACAAGGGGCGTGTCCTGATGCTCGCCATTGGCGCGCTCGAACTGCATTACGGGCCA
Source organism: Doryrhamphus excisus (assembly GCF_030265055.1). Taxonomy (NCBI): domain Eukaryota; kingdom Metazoa; phylum Chordata; class Actinopteri; order Syngnathiformes; family Syngnathidae; genus Doryrhamphus; species Doryrhamphus excisus. The sequence continues at coordinate 3,971,159 of NC_080478.1, forward strand.
GCCAACACGCAACAGATACCCGGCTACTCTCCAGGGCCTTTATCTTTCCCAGAGGGTGTTTCAGACGTGTGTATGAGTGAAGGGGGCAACGAGAGGTGAGGGCAAGCAGATGTTGTGGAATGATGGGCCTGCTGGTACCCTGGTAACCCATGAAAGGTACAAATAAATATATATATATATATAATAATGTAGGCTGCACGGTGATCGAGTGGTTAGCGCTGGTTTTCTCCGGGTACTCCGGTTTCCTCCCGCATTCCAAAAACATGCTAGGTTAATTAGCGACTCCAAATTGTCCATAGGTAGTATGAATGTGAGTGTGAATGGTTGTTTGACTATATGTGCCCTGTGATTGGCTGGCCACCAGTCCAGGGTGTACCCCGCCTCTCGCCCCAAGACAGCCGGTGACGACCCTCGTGAGGATAAGCGGTAGAAAATGAATGAACATTATTCCAACAGTAAAATATGGTGGTGGTAGTGTGATGGTCTGGGACTGTTTTGCTGCATCAGGACCTGGAAGACTCACTGTCATAAATGGAACCATGAATTATTGTTAATATGCAAATATGGGCTGCACGGCGGACAAGTGGTTAGCTCGCAAGCTTTATAGCTAGGAGACCCAAGTTCAATCCCACCCTCGGCCAGCGAAAATTAAAATTAAAATTAAAATTAAAATTAAAATTAAAATTAAAATTAAAATTAAAATTAAAATTAAAATTAAAATTAAAATTAAAATTAAAATTAAAATTAAAATTAAATAATAAAAAAAAATTTTTTTTAATAATAAAATAAATAAATAAATAAATAGGGCGGCACGACGGTCAAGTGGTTTGCGCGCAGACCAGTCCAGGGTTGCCCGACGACAAGAGGACAAGAAGAGAAGCCCTCGTGAGGATAAGCGGTAGAAAATGAATGAATGAATGAATGAATGAATGAATATAATAATGTAAACCATATGTTATATTGTACTGTATAATGTACTGTACTGTATGTAACGCATGCATATGAGCCACACAGCTGAACACATGTATCAAGTCCAATCTGGGACGTTGCCAGTATTTGGTTTTTTTTCTTTCTTGTGGCCAATGTTGCAGTCAGCAGTGACACCGCAGGAAGTGTCAGTATGTATTCTCGGCACAGAGCGTTGTGTTTGTTTTGACGAGGCAAGGCTGAGTGAAAATGTCAAGTGAGCATGAAACAGCGGAGAGAAGATTCATGTTGTTCTTTTTCACAGTTAGCAGTCGGCTAGTTTTTATTTTTACCTGCTGGTGATAACGCGTTGTTAAATTGCCCATGCAGCTGATTGTCACCGGGTGGCCTGAAGTGTACGTTGCCATGTCCGTGTCTGTGTCCGTTCCTGTGCTCGATTCCGTGGGCGTTGCCGTTGGGTAGAGCGTTGGAGGTGATAGGCCCAGAGGATGACGGATAACGCTTCACAGTACGGGAGGTCCCGGTCAGCTGAGGGGAGGAGTCAGGGGGTCCCCGTCTCACTTGGGTCCTGTCAATCACAGCCATCACAAGACCATAAACATATGATCTCAGAGCGACGAGTGACAATCATCAGCGTTGCGTGTGCATCGGCGTGAAATTGGTTTAGCGCGGCGAGCGCGTGCAACAGAAAATAATACTCCACAGAGACGAGCATTGTGTCTTAGGTCATAACTTTGCTTAATTAATCAATTTGTAGGAATTAAGTCAATAATAAAAGCATAAGTCTTCTCGACTAACATCTGCTGCAGGTCAAAAAGCCATGACCCTTACTCATACAGAAGAATTTTTTTTTTCAGAAAGAGTAGATTATTTAGCACTTTAACAAAGAAACACGGTTGAAAATGAAAAAAAAATATTTTAAAAAAATTAAAAAAATTTAAAAAAATTTAAAAATTTAAAAAAAAATTAAAAAATGTTAAAAAAAATTAAAATTTTTTAAAAAAGATTGAAAAGATCCAGTTCTGAGTTTTTCCCGAGAAATAGGCCCATCACCTATTTAGTCTACTTGACTTCATAATGAACTAGTCTGGTCTGAAACAACTTCCTGTGTGATGAACCCGGCCACAGGAAGTATTAAAACTAAACTCAAAAGAACAAAACTTGACCTCAGCGCTCTTTTTTTTTTATACCGCCGAGTGTTTGATTTGGGTCAATTACTTGAGCCCGTGTTGCTCGACCTGGAAGCTGAGCTCATGTGAGCAACCTGGGGAGGGGGGGTCGTGTGCCTCAGACAGGCAGGCAGGCAGGCAGACGGTCCTACCTGCGCTGTGGGGGATTTGGACGTTTTCTTGGCCGGTTCTGACATTTATCCTTGCACAAACACATCTGGATCTTACTTATCTGGCCTGTCAGACAGTCAACAAAGATGAACCATACCAGACAAGATCAGTGGAAGCGTTCTGCACAGCATACCTGTGACAATTTGGACAATTTGGAGTCGCTAATTAACCTAGCATGTTTTTGGAAACCACGAGCGAGCTAACCACTTGTCCGCCGTGCAGCCCATATTTGCATATTAACAATAATTCATGGTTCCATTTATCACAGTGAGTCTTCCAGGTCCTGATGCAGCAAAACTGTCCCAGACCATCACACTACCACCACCATATTTTACTGTTGGAATAATGTTCATTCATTTTCTACCGCTTATCCTCACGAGGGTCGCGGGGGTGCTGGAGCCTATCCCAGCTGTCTTCAGGCGAGAGAGGCGGGGTACATTCTGTACTGGTGGCGAGCCAATCACAGGGCACATTTAGACAAACAACCATTCACACTCACAATTTGGAGTTGCTAATTAACCTAGCATGTTTTTTGGAATGTGGGAGGAAACCAGAGTACCCGGAGAAAACCCGGAGAACATGCAAACTCCACGCAGGGTAGGATTGAACTATGTAGCTGTGAGGTCTTCGCGCTAACCACTCGACCGCCGTGCAACCAAGATTTCCTGTTATGCCCCATATTTTTTTATTTTTATGAAAATAGCCCGAAACATAAACAATATCTTAAAGTTTGTTGAAAATTGTATGTGAAACTAAATATTTTGATTAGCTTGTAGTGATCACAGCAAAGTGGGCGTATCCGGAGACGGGTTGTCGTTGGAATAAATTAAAACACACCATTTTGGCGGGCAGCACAAATCCAAAAAAATACAGTCGGTGCACATTCTGGAAGATCTAGAAAGCTTTCTGTGTTGGTTATTGTGTGTACCTGCTCTATAGGAGTCCACAAAGGGTTAAAAAAAAAATTAGCATATTAGATCCCCTTTCAAATTTCTTTCTATTTAGCAGGAAATGATTGTGTTGATATCGAGACCACAGTCTTTATACCTTGGCTGAGGTTGCGCTGTGCAGAGTGCCGTGGTTCGATGCCACACACCGTGTATTTACACAGTGAATCAGCTCTCCACAGACACAACAATAACAGTATAAATAGCCACTTTATAGTACAAAATGCTTGAATACACACTATTTTTTTCCAAGCTGACTTTTTATTCCCGTCGTACGACAGAAAGCACATTCCCGCTGCCGGCGGGAAGAAGACATTAAAAGGAAAAAAAAAGGACAAACATTTGATAATGGTCTCTGACGTCATCTCCTGAATAAGGCAGCACCGTACATGACAGCTGCTTGACCTAGATCCTGAACTTAAGGGCGCCTCCCGTATATAGGATGTGACACTGGGAAACACAAGGTGCTCGAGTCAAGGTCGGAACGCCAAAGAAGGCGGCGCCTACAACGCAAGCTCGGCTGCCGCAATCCAAATCATGATGATCTTTTTCCATGGTTTACATCCATACCTGGCTCGCACGCATCCTGCCTCTCTTAGCCAGATGTTGATGTCTCTGTCCTGAAAGTTCCAGTTGTGAAGCGACTTCCTTCCAGAATGAGCTCAGAGCTGCCCCTTCTCTGTGCCTGCAGATCAGAGGCCACAGAAACCAAGTCTGCATGCTTGATGTCATCGTTAGGACCCGGACAACCAGCCAACCAGCCAACCGAGGAGGAGGAGGAACTAAATATTCCAACCTTCTTGTTCCGGATGACTTGAAAGCAAAAGACCTCAGCCAATAATACGCTGAACATGATTTTTTTAAAAGTCAGATGGAAGATGTTTGAGATATGAAATGAAGGTCATACATATTCAATTAAATCCCCGATGATTCCAATAAACATGCCGCTCAATGTTATTAACTTTACAAGTAGTTTGTCTCATATGATGTTGAATTTGAAAACAACGTTCTACCATAAGTGCACAAGTCCCACAGACAGGAGACCCGAGTTAACAAAAAAATTTTTTTTTTTTTACATTAAACTTTCTTAGCAAGACGGGGGCCTCAAACTAGTGTCCTGCGGGCCACATTTGGCCGCGTGTTTGAGACCCCTGATCTATACGGATGTATTTTGTATTCTTTTATACATCTATATATTTTATATTGAACTCGGGTCTCCTATCCGTGGGGGCCTGCGCACTTATGGTAGAACGTTGTTTTCAAATTCAACAGCATCAACATTCATACCTATATGGACAATTTGGAGTCGCTAATTAACCTAGCATGTTTTTGGAATGTGGGAGGAAACCGGAGTACCCGGAGAAAATCAGCGCTAACCACTTGACCACCGTGCAGCCTACATTATTATTCATTCATTTTCTACTGCTTTTCCTCACAAGGGTCGCGGGGGGTGCTGGAACCTATCCCAGCTGTCTTTTGGGCGAGACGCAGGGTACACCCTGGACTGGTGGCCAGCCAATCACAGGGCACATATAGACAAACAACCATTCACACTCACATTCATACCTATGGACAATTTGGAGTCATGCTAATTAACCTAGCATGTTTTTGGAATGTGGGAGGAAACCGGAGTACCCGGAGAAAACCCACGCACGCACGGGGAGAACAAACTCCACACAGAGATGGCAGAGGGTGGAATCAAACCCTGGTCTCCTAGCTAGGTGAGGCCTGTGTGCTAACCACTCTCTATATATTTTTTTTTTTACAAATTTTAAGTTAATAATGACTACACACCAAATGTGAAAATATTTAAAAAATATATATAGATAATATAACAATATTATATAAAAATATATATAATTATATAATTTAAATAAAAAGTGTAAAAGTGCCTATAGGGGTGCTATTTCATGTCTAGAGGGCTCTAATGTGAAAAATCCGTATTGAAAAGGTCATAAGCTGCTTTAGCTATGCAAATATTCCATTCATAAATAAGGGATCGTACATAACGGCTCATATGCGGAAAAACCATTGGTCTAGTGGAGTGCCTTTCAAACTGTGGGGCAGTACCTCTGGGTGGGCTGCTGTGAGAATGTTGAGTGACCTTAATTTTTTTTTTTCATCATTGACCTACAGTAACCGTACTGTGTCTCGGTCCAAATAATTCATCTTAATCTTTGTCCCGTTCAGATCTGATTGCAAAGGAGGACATCAGCGATCACACGTTGGCCGGGGTCCGCTTACACTCGTCATATGGAAAGCCGTTAAACCTCATCACATTCACGGAAATTACAAATCACAACCATCGCCAAGAATTTACACGGACCGAAAAAAAACCGACGCTGTAAATCTTCCATCGTGTTGCACAAGCATGACTTGGCATTCGCAGTCGACAACTGTATCTTTGAACTCGAACTTTTGCTATTACAACATGCGGGATATTCACCACTCGTGGAGAAGACATGACGAGCAGCATGAATGGTAGTTCCAGGCTCAAGTCCTGAAACCCAGATGGGTCTGGAACGGAGGTGGTCTTGGAGCCCAAACAAAACAAAGTCAAGTGCTGTGAAAAGAGGCCAGGTCTGAATATTGGAAGATGAGTTCAAAAAGGCTACAAATACTCTGATGTGTGATCTTGAAGTGATGCTGTACACAAACTATGTGAGAAACGGTCCAATGGAGTACTCTGCCAGGGAAAATACTACAGTAGGTTTGCTTTGAACTACGACTGAACCTGAGGGTAGGGTACAGCTGAAAAAATGTCATCCATTCATCCATTTTCTATGCCGCTTATCCCCACTAGAGGCGGGGTACACTCTGGACTGGTGGCCAGCCAATCACAGGGCACATATAGACAAACAACCATTCACACTCACATTCATACCTATGGACAATTTGGAGTCGCTAATTAACCTAGCATGTTTTTTTGGAATGTTGGAGGAAACCGGAGTACCCGGAGAAAACCCACGCATGCACGGGGAGAACATGCAAACTCCACACAGAGATGGCCGAGGGCGGAATTGAACTTGGGTTTCCTAGCTGTGAGGCATGTGTGCTAACCACTCGACCACCGTGCAGCCTCATTCCTAACATTCATTCATTTATTTTCTACCGTTATTCCTTACAAGGGTCACGGGGGTTGCCGGAGCCTATCCCAGCTGTCTTTGGGGCGAGAGGCGGGGTACACCCTGGACTGGGTGCCAGCCAATCACAGGGCACATATAGACAAACAACCATTCACACTCACATTCATACCTATGGACAATTTGGAGTCGCTAATTAACCTAGCATGTTTTTGGAATGTGGGAGGAAACCGGAGTACCCGGAGAAAACCCACACAGAGGGTGGGATTGAACTCGGGTTTCCTAGCTGTGAGGCATACGTGCTAACCACTCGACCACCGTGCAGCCTTGATGTCTATTATTATTCATTCATTTCATTTCATTCATTCATCTACCGTTTATCCTCACGAGGGTCGCAAGGGATGCTGGAGCCTATCCCAGCTGTCTTCAGGGTCTTCCACCCTGGACTGGTGGCCAGCCAATCACAGGGCACATATAGTCAAACAACCATTCACACTCACATTCATAACTATGGACAATTTGGAGTCGCTAACTAACCTAGCATGTTTTTGGAATGTGGGAGGAAACATTCCACTCTTCTCAAATATCTTAATATTTATTTTTCTGCACAAAATTGCACAAACTGCACATTTATACTTTTTTTTATTTACAACATATTGCGCAACTGCAGGGTCTTGAGACACATGCTAACTCGCAAACTAGAGAGCTATAGCGACCTAAACGGTAACCTCCAAGTTATTTCCTTTAAACTTAAATAGCCAAAAACTTACCACTTCCACACGGATAGGGAGGATAACTATTAACAGTTATTTAACCTTTAACATGAACATTAATCAAACGTGATAATTTTTTTCTGGGTACATGATACCATACAGCATCCATATCAAACTTGCGCGGGGGGCCTCAAACTAGTGTCCTGCGGGCCACATTTGGCCCGCGGGTCGCATGTTTGAGACCCGTGTTGTACACAAACTTTGTGAAAGACGGTCCAATAGAGAGTAAATAGTACAGTAGGTTTGCTTTGAACTATGACTGAACCTGAGGGTAGGTTAGACTTGTTATGATATTTGGTTAGGTGGTTCGGTTGGTTCGGTTGGTTCGATGCCAGTAAAACCCCCCGGTTGATTTGGATAGCCTTAAATGCCACAATATCCGCATGTCTACCGGGGAAGATGAAATGGGTCTCAGGAGATGGATGAAATGGGAAAAATTCTGGATTTATCTAATGATCCTGTTTTAGTTCAAACATTCGCGCAAAGACACACACACACACACGGTGACCCAGATCCAGGGGAATTGTTTACCTCTCAAATAATCTCGGTAAGGCCGCCCTGCTCGACTAGCTCAAACAGTGTTTATGTGAGAACCCGGCACAATAACGTATGGGTCAAAGTGGATTCATTTGCTCACAGTTTTGTCTAGTGCAGGGGTGGGCAAACTTTTTGACTCGCGGGCCGCATTGATATAACAAAATTTCCGGGGGGGCAGACTATCTCATCTCAAAGATTTTAGAAAGAAGTGTTCTTGCACAGATGCAACCTTTTTTAGATGAGAATGGGATTTTAGACACTTTTCAGTCAGGTTACAGGGCTTTTCATAGCACTGAGTCTGCACTTTTAAAGGTTTTTAACGACCTATTTTTAATAACTGACTCTGGTGGTTCAGCCATTTTAGTGCTTTTAGACCTGACTGCTGCTTTTGACACAGTGGACCATACCATTCTTTTATCTCGCCTGGAGAACTGTGTGGGTGTCAGGGGGTCTGCTCTTGAGTGGTTTAGGTCGTACCTGTCAGGGAGATGCCTTGCCGTGGGACTTGGGGGATCTTACTCCTCCACTGCTCCGCTTGACTGTGGAGTTCCGCAAGGATCAATTCTTGGGCCCATTTTATTTGCCCTCTACCTGGTCCCACTTGGCGCAGTACTTAAAAAGCATGGCATCTCCTATCACTTGTATGCGGACGACTGCCAGCTGTACTTGCCACTCGCAAAAAATAATCATGCCCCCCTGACACCCCTTCTTGAGTGCTTAAGGGATGTCAAGGCCTGGTTGGCTCACAACTTTTTAATGCTTAACGAGGAGAAGACCGAAGCTATCCTCCTCAACTATAAAGGCCCCCCTATAGACTTCGGTCCCCTCCAAAACAACATTCGTCCCTCAGCCACCAGCCTTGGCGTCATAATAGACAGTGATTTTAAACTCAACAAACAAATTAATGCAGTTATAAAATCCTGTTTTTATCATCTTCGGCTTTTATCTAAAATTAAATCTTTTTTATCTTTGCAACACTTTGAGCAAGTCATGCACGCTTTTATTTCATCACGTCTGGACTACTGTAATGCACTTTACTCTGGAATTAGCCAAAAGTCTCTCTCCCGCTTACAGTTAGTCCAGAACTCTGCGGCACGGCTTTTAACAGGAACCAAAAAGAGGGAGCACATCACCCCAATTCTGGCCTCCCTTCATTGGTTGCCTGTTCGTTTTAGGATTGATTTTAAGATTTTATTGTTTGTTTTTAAGGCGTTGAATGGGCTGGCCCCCAAATACATCTCGGACCTCATCCAAGTTTACTCTCCAGCTCGGTCACTGAGGTCCGAGGGCCAGCTCCAACTTGTGGTGCCCAAGACGAGACTTAAGACCAGGGGGGACCGAGCCTTTTCTGTGGTCGGCCCCAAACTATGGAACTCTCTGCCCTCCCAAGTAAAAAAGGCCCCCAATATCGAAAGCTTTAAGTCTCGTCTTAAAACCCACTTTTATTCTCTGGCTTTTAACTCAGAGTGAGTCGTATGGTCCTGTGTCTTTTAGTTCTTTGTTTTTATTGTAATTGGTTCTATTTTTTATACTTTTATTGCTTTGTTTCTTGTTTTTAATATTTTAATATCTATTTTATTATTTTATTTCTTAAATGCTCTTTTAGTTTTGGATTATTACTTTTTATTTTTACTCGTCTGTGCAGCACTTTGGAAACTCTGTTTATAAAATGTGCTATATAAATAAAGTGGATTGGATTGGATTGGACTATATATTTAACAGTCCACCTGGTATTATTGTATCTGTAAAATTGTCATGCAATCTGCTATTATTATTTATTATTTTATATTTATATTTAAATATTTTAAAAATAATAAAATATTATAATAATTAAAATAAAATTAAAATAATTATTATTATAATATTATTATGTAAAATATGCAAATATAACAATATTATTATATATAATTAATATAATAATTAGCATTAATATAATAAATATAATAATCATAATAGTTATAATAATAATATAATAATTATTATTTTAATTGTTATTATTATTATTATGTGCTTGTGTCTCTTTTTTCAGGAGCACTTTGTAAACAACAGACCATGTCAAACAACGAAATTGATACAACCATCAAAAGGTTGGCTCAGGCCATGATGCCAGGTTGTATGTTGAGTTTAAATTAAATACTTTTGAATGATTGGGCGGGCCGTATTCAAACACTTGGCGGGCCAGATGTGGCCCCCGGGCCGTAGTTTGCCCACCCCTGGTCTAGTGGCTGTTGTTACTGTCTCTACCAATACATTTCCACATGAAATAAAGCTTTTGTCAGTTACAGCGAATGCATTTCAGAGGGACAACCTAGTTTTTTCGCTGTGGTAAAAAAAGACCACTACGGTATTTGGATGTTACTCTAAAGCAGGGCCATATGTGGCCCGCCGGACACTAGTTTGAGGCCCCCGCCTTAAATATGAAAGTTTAATGTTATGTAATGCGACCCCCGCGCAAGTTTGATATGGATGCTGTATGGTATTCACATATTGCGCAACTGCAGAGTCTTGAGACACATGCTAACTCGCAAACTAGAGAGCTATAGCGACCTAAACGGTAGCCTTCAAGTTATTTCCTTTCAACTTAAATAGCCAAAAACTTACCACTTCCACACGGATAGGGAGGATAACTATTAACAGTTATTTAACCTTTAACATGAACATGAATCAAACGTAATATTTTTTTTCTGGGTACATGATATCATACAGAATCCATATTGTTAAAGGTTTAAATACTTTAGAACAGGGGTCTCAAAAACGCGGCCCGCGGGCCAAATGTGGCCCGCCGGACACTAGTTTGAGGCCCCCGCCTTAAATATGAAAGTTTAATGTTAGTGCGACCCCCGCGCAAGTTTGATATGGATGCTGTATGGTATCATGTACCCAGAAATATTATTACGTTTAATTAATGTTCATGTTAAAGGTTAAATAACTGTTAATAGTTATCCTCGCTATCCGTGTGGAAGTGGTAAGTTTTTGGCGATTTAAGTTGAAAGGCAATAACTTGAAGGCAACCGTTTAGGTCGCTAGCTCTCTAGTTTGCGAGTTAGCATGTGTCTCAAGACCCTGCAGTTGCGCAATATGTTGTAAATAAAAAGAGTATAAATGTGACTATAGTCGTGTTTTGTCATGTCTACAGGGCTCTAATAATGCTTTGTTATATTTTAATCTGAAAAATAATAATTTGTCTACCCACCAACTATATGTGGTTTATTACGTTTTTATTATTTGCTGTTTTATTATTATTATTATATTTATTTATTACTTGATTTTCTTTATTCTTGATTTGTTTAATTATTTTTCATCTTATTTTGTGCAGAAAAATAAAAATTCAGATATTTGAGAACAGTGGAATGTTTTATCAGAGCTTTTATTGTAGAAAATCCGAAATAAAGCACTGAAAAAGTTTTTAATAAATGCGTTTTTTTTTGGAAAACCTGATGCGGCCCAGCCTTACCCCAGACTCTAGCTCCAGTGGCCCCCAGGTAAATTGAGTTTGAGACCCCTGATGTACAGTAAATATAACTAAAGCCAAAACTTGATGTTGATTTGTGAATATTTGTACAAAATCACAGCAATTTTAGAACGTTAGTTGCCAAATTTTATAGTAAATGACCATCATTTGTGGTGTTAAATGTTGATGGATTTTCATCTAATTAAGAAAACACTTATACAAGTTCATTTCACCGACTCGTCAAATACGGTGATCATCAGTGTGGACCGGAGAGAGCAGCAGAAATGAACATGATTGCAGAAGAAACAATGAGAACGTTGTACTTCTCTGCTCAACTACTGTAAACGTATTTTTCCATAAAAATAAATGGACTGATTAATGAATAGGTTGGGGTATAGATGTGGGTCAGGGATTCGAATGTACTGCATGCAAGACAACATTGTTAATGATCTCGAACCAAAGTAAATGTCACACAGTGCAGATGGTCTGTGAAGAAATCCGACCGTTTTTTAAATACCGCTTTGAATACTGTCTATATCCTGTTCAGGGTAACGGAAGGGACTGGCGCCTGCGGGAATAACGGACATGGTTCAAGGGTAGACTGCGTACTGTATAGTACAGAATATTGCAAAATGTATTTTTTTTTGTTTATTTGGTACTGAGTGTCTGCAGCAGAACAGGACTTTTAAGCTGAAAAAAAATTCTATGCCGCTTATCCTCTCTATATAGAGGACAAACAACCATTCACACTCACATTCATACCTATGGACAATTTGGAGTCGCTAATTAACCTAGCATGTTTTTGGAATGTGGGAGGAAACCGGAGTACCCGGAGAAAACCCACGCATGCACGGGGAGAACATGCAAACTCCACACAGAGATGGCCGAGGGCGGAATTGAACTTGGGTTTCCTAGCTGTGAGGCATGTGTGCTAACCACTCTAACGCCGTGGAGCCTCACTCCTAACATTCATTCATTCATTTTCTACCGCTTTTCCTTACAAGGGTCACGGGGGTTGCTGGAGCCTATCCCAGCTGTCTTTTGGGGCGAGAGGCGGGGTACACCCTGGACTGGTCGCCAGCCAATCACAGGGCACATATAGACAAACAACCATTCACACTCACATTCATACCTATGGACAATTTGGAGTCGCTAATTAACCTAGCATGTTTTTGGAATGTGGGAGGAAACCGGAGCACCCGGAGAGGTCTGCGCGCTAACCACTCAACCGCCGTGCAGCCCCTAATCAACAGTATTAACAGTTATTTAACCTTTTAAAATGAACATGAATGAAACTTCATAATTTTAACCAATTAGCAAGTTAGCATTGTTAGCATCGGGGCCTCAAAATAGCATCCCGTGGTCCGCTAGTTTGAGACCACTGATTTAAACATTAAAGGGGACCGATTATGCTCATTTTTGGCCCTTTTGTATTAAGTTGTAGAGCAAACAACCATTCACACTCACATTCATACCTATGGACAATTTGGAGTCGCTAATTAACCTAGCATGTTTTTTTGGAATGTGGGAGGAAATCGGAGTACCCGGAGAAAACCCACGCATGCACGGGGAGAACATGCAAACTCCACACAGAGATAGCCGAGGGTGGAATTGAACCCTGGTCTCCGAGCTGTGAGGTCTACGCGCTAACCCCTCCATCACCGTGCAGCCCATATTTGCATATTAACAATAATTCATGGTTCCATTTATCACAGTGAGTCTTCCAGGTCCTGATGCAGCAAAACAGTCCCAGACCATCACACTACCACCACCATATTTTACTGTTGGAATAATGTTCATTCATTTTCTACCGCTTATCCTCACGACGGTCGTCACCGGCTGTCTTCTTGGGGCGAGAGGCGGGGTACACCCTGGACTGGTGGGCAGCCAATCACAGGGCACATATAGACAAACAACCATTCACACTCACATTCATACCTATGGACAATTTGGAGTCGCTAATTAACCTAGCATGTTTTTTTGGAATGTGGGAGGAAACCGGAGTACCCGGAGAAAACATGTAAACTCGAGGGTGGAATTGAACCCTAGTCTCCTAGCTGTGAGGTCTGCGCGCGAACCACTAGACCGCCGTGCCGCCCTAGTAGTTTTATTTCTATAGTATTGTCCTTTGAGAATATACAAATGTTTTCTTAGGAGACACAATTATATTATCATTGATGTATCATTGATTATATATATATATATATGATATGATATTATATATATATATATATGATTATATTCACGTGTGGGTTTCTGTACCAACGTATACTTTGGGTTGTTTCAGGTGTTCAGTAAATGCAAATACAGTGATATCGGATAGGGGTCACTTTAAAGTCTATGTAAGTAGAAATCGGATACAGGCACTAAATTGGGAATTGGGCACTTAGACCTAGAGTGTAAATCCAGATTTAATGTGAAATGACTGGAGACTGGGAGCGAAAATCTTATCTTGGTTTTATAAAGGAACACCAACAGACCGAGTGATGAACTAACTTGGAAACAACTCAAACATTAAAAAAAAAAAATGAAGAAGTTACATAAAAAATTCCAACCCCTTCTCGGATAACGACGACCTGAATGAAGAAAAATCTTCCGGGAGGTGTTATTCCCTCTCATTTTCATTCCACTAGTGTTATAAATCCCTGTCATGTCTACAACATCAACTACAATGTCGTATTGTGTTTAATGGAAACATTCCAGATTAGCAGTGGAGATGCTATCATACGTTTACATAAACCTTGCCAAGTATGACATGGTGCGTGCACAATTTCATTTAGTAACAAGTTTTTACAACTTCTATATCTGATACCTGATAGTACAGATTAATTGCTATGTGGGTATTTCAAACCGGTTTGCTTTTACTTTACTTTTTTAGAAGAGTACGATTTCTAATATTCGATATACCACACAGGTTTTATACCCACGGTCAAAAGACAAAATATGGGCTAATAACTATAAAAGCAATCTTTACTGGCAAAATGTACTGCAAAAAAGGTCAGTAAGGATAATTCATTATGCCGCCTACAGAGAACATACTAACTCCTTATTTCTAAAATCACAAATACTTAAAAAATAAATAATAAAATTAAATTAATTTAATAAAATTTAATAAATTAAATTAAATTAAATTAAATTAAATTAAATTAAATTAAATTAAATTAAATTAAATTAAATTAAATTAAATTAAATTAAATTAAATTGAATTAAATTAAATTAAATTAAATTAAATTTTAAAAACAAAATTAAACATTACAAATTTTAATTTTAATTTTAATTTTAATTTTAATTTTAATTTTAATTTTAATTTTAATTTTAATTTTAATTTTAATTGCACAATTTCATTTAGTAACAAGTTTTTACAACTTCTATATCTGATACCTGATAAGAGATTAATTGCTATGTGGGTATTTCAAACCGGTTTGCTTTTACTTGACTTTTTTAGAAGAGTACGATTTCTAATATTCGATATACCACACAGGGTTTATACCCACGGTCAAAAGACTTCAGTCTGGAATTTGGTTTTTCAGAGCGGTTTGTGTATATTTTAGGAGGTGAAAGAAGTCTTTGCGGGCTGAGAAAAATAAATTAATCCTTTTTTTAAACACACAAGTCGGTGTACCAAACCATGCGCGCCGCACCAGCGGTCAAAACCAATTGTGGTCGTCCGTTTCATTTCTAAGACTCTACGCAGAACTCATCCATTCATCGTTTGCCACCAGACCTCTTGTGTGATTCTTTCATAAAAATCCTGAGGTTTGATCCTCAGCATGAGCCAATAAATATAATATATCTCCATAGAGGAATTTTTATTACGTGATTGTTGTGTGTTTCTCTTAGCAACAAGCCGGTAGACTTTACGTTAATTGGAAATACAAAAATAACCCAGCGACGGCTCCTGTCACTGTAAAGTCTGACTTTAAATTATAGCTCTTTCGAGAAGTTTAATCTCTGGTAGTAAACCTTCAGACTCTTAGCGACGTTCACAGTTGGTGCCAAGCTAAACACTCAACTACATCTTAAATGTTAAAACCATAAAACACAAAACACATTTTTATCCCTGCCAAAAAGACACAAATTTGGGGGGGTGACATCGGCCATGGAAGCCATTAAATTAAATATTTTTATGTACTGGAAGGTCTTCATGTAACTTAGAAGAAGGTCTAGGGCAGGGGTGGGCAAACTTTTTGACTCGCGGGCAGCATTGATATAACAAAATTTCCGGGGGGGGGGGGGGGGGGGGGGGGGGGGGCAGACTATATATTTTACACGTAACAGTCCACCTGGTATTATTGTATCTGTAAAATCTGTCATGCAATCTGCTATTATTATTTATTATTTTATATTTATATTTAAAGATTTTAAAAATAATAAAATATTATAATAATTAAAATAAAATTAAAATAATAATTATTATATTTTTATTATGTAAAATATGCAAATATAACAATATTATTATATATAATTAATATAATAATTAGCATTAATATAATAAATATAATAATCATAATAGTTATAATAATAATATAATAATTATTATTTTAATTGTTATTATTATTATTATGTGCTTGTGTCTCTTTTTTCAGGAGCACTTTGTAAACAACAGACCATGTCAAACAACGAAATTGATACAACCATCAAAAGGTTGGCTCAGGCCATGATGCCAGGTTGTATGTTGAGTTTAAATTAAATACTTTTGAATGATTGGGCGGGCCGTATTCAAACACTTGGCGGGCCGGATGTGGCCCCCGGGCCGTAGTTTGCCCACCCCTGGTCTAGGGAATAGCTTGTTATATTAAGAGTATATCCATTTACCCATTTACCATTTTTAGGCTGTTTTTAGTGCCGTAGTTTGCTTTCTCAGGTGCAAACAGTCCGTGTTTGTAAACCTGGTGTGGGAATCCCACGTGATTCCTATCTTAGTCAGCAAAGGGGAAGCCCGTGTGTTTACTTCAAACGCTGTTTCCAAGGAATACCGATGAAAATTTTTGACAAAGTCCCAACTCAGCTCTGAAAAAAAATTGTCAAAAAATGACTTATTTTAAGACGGTTAGTATCGTATCATGTGTTGCTATAACATTAGCCATGTTTACATGAGGAGTTTTTCCTCTTCCCGAATGGAATCTTTCCGAATGACTTTTCCAAAAACAATGGTATCCATGGATGCCCTGTGATTGGCTAGAAAATTAATGAATGAATAAATAATAATGTAGGCTGCACGGTGGTCGAGTGGTAAGCGCTGGATAGCTCCGGGTACTCCGGTTTCCTCCCACATTCCAAAAACATGCTAGGTTAATTAGCGACTCCAAATTGTCCATAGGTATGAATGTGAGTGTGAATGGTTGTTTGTCTATATGTGCCCTGTGATTGGCTGGCCACCAGTCCAGGGTGTACCCTGCCTCTCATCCAAAGACAGCTGGGATAGGCTCCAGCAACCCCCGTGACCCTTGTAAGGAAAAGCGGTAGAAAATAAATGAATGAATGTTACGAATGAGGCTGCACGGTGTTCGAGTGGTTAGCACACATGCCTCACAGCTAGGAAACCCAAGTTCAATTCCGCCCTCGGCCATCTCTGTGTGGAGTTTCCATGTTTTCCCCGTGCATGCGTGGGTTTTCTCCGGGTACTCCGGTTTCCTCCCACATTCCAAAAACATGCTAGGTTAATTAGCGACTCCAAATTGTCCATAGGTATGAATGTGAGTGTGAATGGTTGTTTGTCTATATGTGCCCTGTGATTGGCTGGCCAGGGTGGAAGACCCTGAAGACAGCTGGGATAGGCTCCAGCATCCCCTGCGACCTTTGTGAGGATAAACGGTAGAAAATGAATGAATGAATAATAATAAACATCAAGGCTGCACGGCGGATGAGTGGTTAGCACACATGCCTCACAGCTAGGAAACCCAAGTTCAATTCCACCCTCTGCTATCTCTGTGTGGAGTTTGCATGTTTTCTCCGGGTACTCCGGTTTCCTCCCACATTCCAAAAAAACATGCTAGGTTAATTAGCGACTCCAAATTGTCCATAGGTATGAATGTGAGTGTGAATGGTTGTTTGTCTATATGTGCCCTGTGATTGGCTGGCCACCAGTCCAGGGTGTACCCCGCCTCTCGCCCCAAAGACAGCTGGGATAGGCTCCAGCATGTGAATGTGATTTATGAAATAGATATGATATTTGAGATGTTTGTGTTCACAAATTTGGTTGACCGCTTGTCACTGAAGGGTGATGGTGGCTCTTGAAACGAAAACAGCGGAGAACCGCCGCTTGAAACCAAACCGTTGGCTGCGTTATGTAATGAAAAGAGCTGGTTTGTTTGAAATGCACGCTCCTTGGAAATTCAATTTATTAAAAGCAGTGCCAGTAGTTCAAAAAGAGTACGTTCCATCACAGACTGCACACAGACACGTTCTTCGAAAATGTCACTAAGCCAAACATCGGTGTGCAATTAAGTCTTAGTCTTTTTTTTTTTGATAACATCTCCAGTCATTATGACTTAGATAATTGTGCACCCTGGAAGTATATTTCCCCCTGTGAAAATCTGGGTGTGTCTTAAGGGCTTATCGCACCCGCCACTGAGGCTGGATTAAATCATGTTCGCCGTGTATGGACAACCTTCCAAGAATCCGTCTGGTAGCAGCCAGATCCTGGGTGAAATGAATTACTGTTGGGTTTGGATTCAATAACTCATTCTTTCTGTCTCCAAATGGTCATGGCGCTCATTTAAAAGGGGGTCTATAGCGAGGCATTGAAAACTTTACCTTCTCAACCTCATATTACAAATATACAACATAAAATGGTCAGAAATATTTCAGTATTGAACAAAGCAAAATTTGTTCTCAATCAGAAATCACTCCACACTCTTTATTGCTCTCTGGTTCTACCATATCTTACTTATTGTGTGGAAATATGGGCTAATAACTATAAAAGCAATCTTCACTCGCTAAATGTACTGCAAAAAAGGTCAGTAAGGATAATTCATAATGCCGCCTACAGAGAACATACTAACTCCTTATTTCTAAAATCACAAATACTTAAAAGACAAGAAAGAAATAACAAAATTTTAATTTTAATTTTAATTTTAATTTTAATTTTAATTTTAATTTTAATTTTTATCTTTTTTAAACAAAATTACAAATTATTAATTTAATTAATTGTTAATTTAAACTTTAACTTTAACTTTAAATTTGAATTTAAATTTAATTCAGATTTTAATTTTAATTTTAATTTTAATTTTAATTTTAATTTTAATTTTAATTTTAATTTTAATTTTAATTTTAATTTTAATTTTAATTTTAATTTTAATTTTAATTTTAATTTTAATTTTAATTTTAATTTTAATTTTTAATTTTTAATTTTTAATTTTTTAATTTTAAAATAAAAATAAATAACTTAACACAATTTAAAACATTTTAATTAAAAAATAAAATATTTTTTATTAATTTTTTTAAGTAAAAAAATAAAATTAATAAAAAATTATAAAAAGATAGATAATAAAAAATATTATTAAAATTAAAAAAAATATTATATAATTTAAAAACACATATTAGAAAGGCAGGAAGTGAACAAATGTAACAGTTACTGATTGTAAAAGTACCAGATGGAGGGGTAGGATTTAATAAGCTTTGCTTCTTCCTACTCCTTTTGGACATGTGGAACTGTGAACTGATTATGTGATGCATTCAATTGTAATCTGATGCATGTTCAAATGAAATAAAACCATTACCATCAGTTGCATCTGCCGCACAGACAAATGAAGAAATGCAAGGCGATTACGATGGTATAATTTGAGCATAAAAATAATATAATAGCTTTGTGAAAGTTGAATCGAAGGCAACTGGATTTCTTCATGCTTGTCAAAAAGGCTTCGATTCAAGTATTAAGGATGAATGACTACACACGAGTATATAATAGACTCGGACATGAACATAATACACAACTGTAGTGGGGCAAACAGTTCCCTTTTTGTCTCCCGGGGTACCCAAGACATAACAAATCCAGAAAGGTCCAGAGATCCTGGATGGAAGCAAAGTGGTGCGGTTGCTGTGGTTCAGGGGTTAGAATCATACCGTCTGGAGACATTGTGAGCTGAAGGGTAATTCGATACTTTTTGGTCGGTTGTAGTTTCTCTGATCATTCTTAGGAGAATACCACAGGACAGGTCAGCAGAAAGAGACCCGATAAAAGTATTTCGAGTTTTTTCCGGATCTAAAGGAACTGGTAAGATCAGTTTGTATGCATATAAAATTGGAATCTGGGTATATATTGACATCCTACGGTGTTTCGGATTTGGCAAACAGAACCTTGGCAAACTGACACTGCCGCCCAGAGAGTCGGTTGCAGACAAGACGTATCTGTCCCACGCTGAGCGCTAAATTCTCTATGGTCCTTTGTTCCCCCCCGGCCTAGCAGGAAGCCAAACACTCATGGGACTCATTTGGCTGTGTATTTTTAGACAGAAACACAGCTACTTTTCCTGGTCCTGACTGAGTCAATATTGCGTTGTTAAAGCCTAAGCTAAAATTCAGTCTACAGTACATTCAGACTGTTTTTAACACATTAGCTAGATTTGTAATATACAAGTCATAGGTGTCAATCACAGTAGAGTTTAAGCAAGACGCAGAGGGTTCATCCTGGACTTGTCACCAGTCAACCACAAACAAACATCTAATGGTATTCACACCTACTGTAAACACAATTAGACCGGTGATTTGGTGATTTGTTTTTACGCCTTCTTGTCCGAGCTAGAATTCCATCACATAAGAAGGATTAAAGGCTGATTTCTTGCTGACAGATGTCAGGGCAAAGGCTACGTTTGGGGCAACAGTACGTATCGGAGAAGTAGACCGGACGTTAATCGAACCATTTCCAAATAACAAGGACTCAAATAGGGATTCTAACAGGTGGGATGGTGACATGTTGAACGGGATCAAAGATGCTACTAAAAATGACCATTTTGAACATTACCATTACTAGAACATCTATCTATCTATCCATCCATCCATCCATCCAGTATCCATCTATCCATCCATCCATCCATCCAATATCATCTATCTATCCATCCATCCATCCATCCATTCTGTATCTAGTATCTATCTATCCATCCATCCATCCATCCATCCTGTATCTAGTATCTATCCATCCATCCATCCATCCATCATGTATCTAGTATCTATCTATCCATCCATCCATCCTGTATCTAGTATCTATCTATCCATCCATCCATCCTGTATCTAGTATCTATCTATCCATCCATCCTGTATCTATCCATCCATCCAGTATCTATCTATCCATCCATCCATCCATCCATCCATCCATCCATCCATCCATCCAGTATCTCGTATCTATCCATCCATCCATCCTATATCTATCCATCCATCCATCCTATATCTATCCATCCATCCAGTATCTATCTATCCATCCATCCATCCATCCATCCATCCATCCATCAATCCTGTATCTAGTATCTATCCATCCATCCAGTATCCATCCATCCATCCATCCATCCATCCATCCATCCATCTATCCATCTATCCATCTATCCATCCATCCTGTATTTAGTATCGATCCATCCATCCATCCATCCATCCATCCAGTATCCAGTACCCATCCATCCATCCATCCTGTATCTAGTATCTATCCATCCATCCATCCATCCATCCATCCATCCTGTATCTAGTATCTATCCATCCATCCATCCATCCATCCCGTATCTAGTATCCATCCATCCAGTATCCATCCATCCATCCATCCAGTATCCATCCATCCATCTATCCAGTATTCAGTATCCATTGTCCATTATCCATTATCCATTATCCATTATCCATTATCCATTATCCATTATCCATCATCCATCATCCAGTCATCCATCCATCCATCATCTGCTATCCAAAGACATGAGGATGATTTTGGCCATGTCTTCTTTGGGATCAGCAATGGCGCCCACCAGGTGGTCTAGTAGGACCATCCCAAGGCTAAATGTATTAAAAACACGACATCTGTGCCCCCCCCCCCCTTTCTATTTCTCCAACCACTCCTGCACTTTTGTTGTGCTTTGACATAATTGCTAATCAGTACTGACAAGAGCACCGAATTATATTATATTATATTTCCATACAGGTGCTGAGGTAACCTCCAATATTTGGATGGCGGATCCAGTTTGTGCCGCCACTGATGGCGGTGCGGTTAGTCTGGAACGGGAGTGAAAGCAACCAGTGATCCATGATTAACAAGGAGAACTCCCACTATAACCACAGTTTCCTCTGAGAAACGGCTGAGTGGTTATGCCCAAAGCCTTGAGTCAACAACCCACACACAGGCGCCCGGCCTTAGTAACCGCCAGGCATATGTTGTGCATACAGAAGCAAGACATTTAATGCAGAAACAACCGTCACACCTTCAGAACGAGCCAGGATTCCTGTATTATTGATTGGAAAACAAAACTGTACTTATACATAAGACCTAGAATCCTGGCCAAATGTGGCCCGCAGGACACTAGTTTGAGGCCCCCGCCTTGATATGAAAGTTTAATGTTAGTGCGGCCCGCGCAAGTTTGATATGGATGCTGTATGGTATCATGTACCCAGAAAAAAATATTACGTTTGATTAATGTTCATGTTAAAGGTTAAATAACTGTTAATAGTTATCCTCCCTATCCGTGTGGAAGTGGTAAGTTTTTGGCTTTTTAAGTTTAAAGGAAATAACTTGGAGGCTACCGTTTAGGTCGCTAGCTCTCTAGTTTGCGAGTTAGCATGTGTCACAAGACCCTGCAGTTGCGCAATATGTTGTAAATAAAAAGAGTATAAATGTGACTATAGTCGTGTTTTGTCATGTCTACAGGGCTCTAATAATGCTTTGTGCATTTTTTAAAAATTTTATTTTACAGCTGGGATAGGCTCCAGCACCCCCACGACCCTACTGTCGCTGTATATGTACATACAATGTATATACAATGTAATAAAAAGATTGATGCACACGTAAAAAATAAAAAATAAAAAATAAAAAATAAAACAAATAAAAAATAAAACAAATAAAAAATAAAATAAAAAATAAAGCCTGTAATTTAATGTAATTTACATAGAGTGCAATGCCCTGTGATTGGCTGGCCACCAGTCCAGGGTGTACCCCGTCTCTCGCCCCAAAGACAGCTGGGACAGCACCCCCGTGACCCTACTGTCACTGTATATGTATATACAATGTAATAAAAAGATTGACGCACACGTACATAAAAAAATAAAAAATAAAAAATAAAAAATAAAAAATAAAAAATAAAAAATAAAAAATAAAAAATAAAAAATAAAAAATAAAAAATAAAAAATAAAAAATAAAAAATAAAAAATAAAAAATAAAAAATAAAAAATAAAAAATAAAAAATAAAAAATAAAAAATAAAAAATAAATGTAATTTAAGGATTTTGTGTTGTTTCCAGTGTACAATTATATAAACCTACATTTATTTTTTTTTTGTGTGTGTGTGTGTGTGACAACGGTGGAAGAATAATGTCCGCAATGGGCTGGTCTGGGTCAAAAAGTCCAGGGAGGGACATTTTTCATCCGCAGTCCGCTCTCGTGCGATCCTACACTCACAATACGTTCAACCTGTTAAAAATATTAATGACGTTAAATCCTGTCAGTATCATCATTGATGGGAAGATCCTTCCAGGTTGTCACAGATGAGCTAGTTACCATGGGTTACCATATTGCTTCATCATCAGCAGTCCAGGTGCCTTTTCCAATCGGATTATGTAAGAGAAATGAGCGCAAAGTGACCTTTGGAGGGATGATGTGCACATGCTTCGCACACATCCTGCTCTGCCCCGCTCTGTTTCCTGTAGACGACTGATGTCATAGACTAATGGGGGCGTGGAGGTGATATGAAGCTCTCAAAGGACATCGTGCTTTATGTGTTATCACCGTTCCAGCTCAGCCGGTGGTATTCATCACGGGTCCTGACCCTTGCTACGGCGACCAGATGTGATCCGTAGGATCTCATGCTGGCAGGAACGGGTTTTTCACTACCAATCACTTACGAGAAAGATCATGTCACAATGACGGTAAAAACATCACAATTCAGGTTAGGAAATGTCAATCTACACCAGGGGTCTCAAACATGCGGCCCACTAGTTTGAGGCCCCCATCTTGATATGAAAGTTTAATGTTAGTGCGGCCCGCGCAAGTTTGATATGGATGCTGTATGGTATCATGTACCCAGAAAAAATTATTACGTTTGATTAATGTTCATGTTAAAGGTTAAATAACTGTTAATAGTTATCCTCCCTATCCGTGTGGAAGTGGTACGTTTTTGGCTATTTAGGTTTAAAGGAAATAACTAGGAGGCTACCGTGCATTATTATAAAAAAAACAACCTTAAACTGTATTATGGAAAGCAGGAAGTGAACAAATGTAACAGTTACTGATTGTAAAAGTACCAGATGGAGGGGTAGGATTTAATAAGCTTTGCTTCTTCCTACTCCTTTTGGACATGTGGAACTGTGAACTGATTATGTGATGCATTCAATTGTAATCTGATGCATGTTCAAATGAAATAAAACCATTAATTTTTTTTAAATTAATTTTTTTTAATGGAAAAAAATTACAAAAAATTAAAATTGTAAAAAATGTCAAAAGTTTACAAAAATAAATAATTAAATTCAAATTCAAATTAAATAAAAAAACAATAAAATAAAATAATATTAGAAAGGCAGGAAGTGAACAAATGTAACAGTTACTGATTGTAAAAGTACCAGATGGAGGGGTAGGATTTAATAAGCTTTGCTTCTTCCTACTCCTTTTGGACATGTTGAACTGTGAACTGATTATGTGATGCATTCAATTGTAATCTGATGCATGTTCAAATGAAATTAAACCATTACCATTTTTTTTTTGAGCAGGACGGCACCAATATTTCAGTTTTTACAGACTGTGTGAAAGGGGCTTCAGTCTACTTTGTTGATGTAGAAAGATTATTATCAGCTTGATTATTGTTTTAGATTTTTTTATTTTATTTAAATGTTCGTCTCTCCTTGCTTCTCTGTCTAATCATTTTTCCAAACGAGCGTGTGCTCTTGGCGCCGCTTGACAGGTGAGGTCAATAACAGGGTGCCGCTGACATAAAAAGGCAAACGTGATCCAAGACAGACTTATTTAGTACCTGACACCCTCTGCAGTAGGAACAAAGTGGAAGGAAAGTAGCTGCACGTATGGGAAGGAATTTACTCCCTGGGCATTTAGGTCGAAAAAAAAGCTATTTGTGAAGTAAACGTCAGTACTCCCTAGTCCTTATTTCAAATAGCAAGGCCAGGCAATGAGGTTGTCTCGCTATCTCACTCCGTGACTTTTATTTTGCTCGTGCTTTCCTGGCTTCGGAGCTGTGAAACATCAATCAGATATATGAAACCAAGACTTGCATCCTCCACTTCTTCTCCAGGGGGAACACTTTTCCACCCTTTAAAGGCAAGTCTACGCCAAAAGAATGCAGAACATTTTATTTCAGTCCATGGGATCGGGAGCTTTGCGCTCCGGTTTATCTCAAAGCTTCCTGGAAGTATCCGGTAAAAGAAATAAATCTTTAGAAGATTTACAACGTTGGCAGATTTTCCACATGTCATGTTCAGGGCTTTACGCTATAACCGCAACTAATAATTAGTCTAAGCTCTATGCCGGGAAACCTTGAATTCATGAAAAGGAGACGAGAGAAGAACATCTCATGGACGACCCGAGCGTACTTCTGACTAAATAGTTAGTCAGCTTTAGCAGTAAACAGTTAGCTTGTAGCAGAACAGTTAGATTGTAGCAGAACAGTTAGCTTGTAGCTGAACAGTTAGCTTGTAGCTGAACAGTTAGCTTGTAGCAGAACAGTTAGATTGTAGCAGAACAGTTAGCTTGTAGCTGAACAGTTAGCTTGTAGCTGAACAGTTAACTTGTAGCTGAACAGTTAGCTTGTAGCTGAACAGTTAGCTTGTAGCTGAACAATTAGCTTCAGGCTGAACAGTTAGCTTGTAGCTGAACAGTTAGCTTGTAGCTGAACAGTTAGCTTCAGGCTGAACAGTTAGCTTGTAGCTGAACAGTTAGTTTCTGGCTGAACAGTTAGCGTGTAGCTGAATAGTTAGCTTGTAGCTGAACAGTTAGCTTCTGGCTGAACAGTTAGATTGTAGCAGAACAGTTAACTTGTAGCTGAACAGTTAGCGTCAGGCTGAACAGTTAGCTTGTAGCTGAACAGTTAACTTGTAGCTGAACAGTTAGCTTGTAGCTGAACAGTTAACTTGTAGCTGAACGGTTAGCTTGTAGCTGAACAGTTAGCTTGTAGCTGAACAATTAGCTTCAGGCTGAACAGTTAGCTTGTAGCTGAACAATTAGCTTCAGGCTGAACAGTTAGCTTGTAGCTGAACAGTTAGCTTGTAGCTGAACAGTTAGTTTCTGGCTGAACAGTTAGCGTGTAGCTGAATAGTTAGCTTGTAGCTGAACAGTTAGCTTCTGGCTGAACAGTTAGATTGTAGCAGAACAGTTAACTTGTAGCTGAACAGTTAGCGTCAGGCTGAACAGTTAGCTTGTAGCTGAACAGTTAACTTGTACCTGAACAGTTAGCGTCAGGCTGAACAGTTAGCTTGTAGCTGAACAGTTAGTTTCTGGCTGAACAGTTAGCATGTAGCTGAATAGTTAGCTTGTAGCTGAACAGTTAGCTTCTGGCTGAACAGTTAGATTGTAGCAGAACAGTTAACTTGTAGCTGAACAGTTAGCGTCAGGCTGAACAGTTAGCTTGTAGCTGAACAGTTAACTTGTAGCTGAACAGTTAGCTTGTAGCTGAACAGTTAGCTTGTAGCTGAACAATTAGCTTCAGGCTGAACAGTTAGCTTGTAGCTGAACAGTTAGCTTCTGGCTGAACAGTTAGATTGTAGCAGAACAGTTAACTTGTAGCTGAACAGTTAGCGTCAGGCTGAACAGTTAGCTTGTAGCTGAACAGTTAACTTGTACCTGAACAGTTAGCGTCAGGCTGAACAGTTAGCTTGTAGCTGAACAGTTAGCTTGTAGCTGAACAATTAGCTTCAGGCTGAACAGTTAACTTGTAGCTTAACAGTTAGCTTCTGGCTGAACAGTTAGATTGTAGCTGAACAGTTAACGTCTAGCTGAACAGTTAGCTTCTAGCTGAACAGTTAGCTTGTAGCTGAATAGTTAGCTTGTAGCTGAATAGTTAGCTTGTAGCTGAACAGTTAGCTTCTGGCTGAACAGTTAGATTGTAGCAGAACATTTAGATTGTAGCTGAACAGTTATCTTCTAGCTGAACAGTTAGCTTGTAGCTGAACAGTTAGCGTCTGGCTGAACGAGAGAAGAACATCTCATGGACGACCCAAGCGTACTTCTGACTAAATAGTTAGTCAGCTTTAGCAGAATCACGAGGGTGAAGAGTCACCAGGAGGGCACAAAGTGACTCAGCATGACTGGTTTCCTTTTACTATCACTCTGGTTGACCCTCACCTGTGAGTCACTAAGCAAATATGTTATGTAAGACAACAACAAGGAGGAATACTCATGGCAGACGCCACTGCATAGTACTTAGAATTACTATGACTCAATGATGATTGTTTTGGAAAGCAACGTGAACAAGAACAATACTATGAAAGAGCTGGAATACTACAACTACAACACTAGCGAATACACAAAATGTCAACCCAACAGCACAATTAGCAATAAAACAGAATATGATCATGTGTTTCACAACACAGTGACAAACAACCATTCACACTCACATTCATACTGTTGGTATTTGCTCAATTGTGCTAGCTAAAGATATAAGCTAAAACAAAACACATAGTCTCACAAATACAGACAAAAAGAGCAGTGGCGAAAGCTGATTGGTCCAGGACTCCAGCCTCGAGTGTATAAAAGACCGGAAGTGTGCTTTTTTTGCAGCTGCGCTGTAATAAGACCCGCTTACTTGTAGGCATACAGGGACTGCAGATAAGCCCGGACATCTGTATTAGGTATTGTTGTCAGGAATAAATAATCTGGTTCTCGTTCTATGATTTGGTTCTTTAAGATTCCCTTATCCTCGATTCGAAACCCACTTAGAGTCCTCAGGGGGAGGATTTCTACAATAACTATGGACAATTCGGAGTCGCTAATTAACCTAGCATGTTTTTGGAATGTGGGAGGAAAGCGGAGTACCCGGAGAAAACCCACAGACGAACTGGGATGAACATGTAAACTCCACACAGAGATTCCCAAACGGAGAATCAAACCCCAGACTTTGTGACCTATATGCTAACCACTGAACCACTGTGCAGCCTTGGCAATTTCTATAAAATTCTAATGTAAAAAGACAAGGTACTTTTTTTGTATAAAAAAAATATCGAACTGTGAATGTTGTATATCCTGATTATTGATTATTTGATTAACCTATTATTATGTATTCGAACCATATGTTCGAATCCCTTGTTCATTGTGACTACAGACCTTGAACTGTGAGCTGCCGGTCACCAAGTACATAAGTACATTATATTTTTGAGTGGAAAGGGGACGAGGGTCAAAAAAAAATTGGAATAAAATTACTTTTGAGAGAAAAAAAACTCATACTGTAATACTCTGGCATGCCAGCAAGGGAATTATTTTTTTTGGAGAATAATTGGGTCTTGGTCCCAAAATGAGAACAGTTTGACAAATGTTAGTTGTAATCAATGACAAGCTATGAACATTTTCCCAGAAAAGCCTTGTTTGAAAAACACATCAGCATGCTGAATCAAGAATATGGATCTTGCCATGATCAGGTGATTAATCAGACCATTTCTAAGCAAACTGCAGCTAAAATAATGCAAGCCAAGAAACTATTAGGCCTGTCTGATTAGCAGTCTTTGGGGAGTTTATTACAAAAAATTGTTCATCACAGAATTTATTAGCTGGATGTGTTTGAGTTATTCCAAAATCAGGAGGAAAATGAGTGAATATGTCACCAAAAAAAAAACAGAACGGTCACAATCTATTTTTTTTTAAAAAGCTGGCTGACACTTCTGTCTGGTAAACTGTGTTATATTATTGTAGCTGAACAGTTAGCTTGTAGCTGAACAGTTAGCTTCTGGCCGAACAGTTAGCTTGTAGCAGAACAGTTAGATTGTAGCAGAACAGTTAACTTTTAGCTGAACAGTTAGCTTCTAGCTGAACAGTTAGCTTCTAGCTGAACAGTTAGCTTGTAGCTGAACAGTTGGCTTGTAGCTGAACATTTAGCTTGTAGCTGAAAAGTTAACTTCTAGCTGAACAGTTAACTTCTGGCTGAACAGTTAACTTGTAGCTGAACATTTAGCTTGTAGCTGAAGAGTTAGCTTGTAGCTGGACAGTTAGCTTGTAGCTGAACAGTTGGATTGTAGCAGAACAATTAGCTTGTAGCTGAACAGTTAGCTTGTAACTGAACAGTTAGCTTGTAGCTGAACAGTTAGCTTCTGGCTGAACAGTTGGCTTGTAGCTGGACAGTTAGCTTGTAAATGGACAGTTAGCTTGTAGCTGAACACTGAGCTTGTCGCTTAACAGTTAGCTTGTAGCTGAACAGTTAGCGTCAGGCTGAACAGTTAGCTTGTAGCTGAACAGTTGGCTTGTAGCTGAACAGTTGGCTTGTAGCTGAACAGTTAGCTTGTAGCTGAACAGTTAGCTTGTAGCTGAACAGTTAGCTTGTAGCAGAACAGTTAGCTTGTGGCTGAACAGTTAGCTTGTAGCAGAACATTTAGCTTGTAGCTGAACAGTTAGCTTGTAGCTGAACAGTTAGCTTGTAGCTGAACAGTTAGCTTGTAGCTGAACAGTTGGCTTGTAGCTGAACAGTTAGCGTCAGGCTGAACAGTTAGCTTGTAGCTGAACAGTTGGCTTGTAGCTGAACAGTTAGCTTGTAGCTGAACAGTTAGCTTGTAGCTGAACAGTTAGCTTGTAGCAGAACAGTTAGCTTGTGGCTGAACAGTTAGCTTGTAGCAGAACATTTAGCTTGTAGCTGAACAGTTAGCTTGTAGCTGAACAGTTAGCTTGTAGCTGAACAGTTAGCTTGTGGCTGAACAGTTAACTTCTAGCTCAGGGGTCAGCAACCCGCGGCTCCAGAGCCGCATGTGGCTCTCCAGCCTCTTTGTTGCGGCTCCCTTTGCAATGCTTGAATATTTTTTAGCACCCGTGTGGTGAAAATGCACGTCTTTGTTATGAGTTTACAAAAATCCAACTTTGTGTGAGACCATGAATGCATCCTGACTGAGTTCTGACTGGTGACTGAATGAGCAGACAGGATGCTATCCAGTTCTCTCTGACAGGTTAACATGAAGGGAAATGAGTAATACTTTGAGTTATTTGAGTTATTAATTATTATAAATGAGTTATTTGACGATTCTAAAAAATAAATTAGAGCTCATTTAAAAACAAAAGTTTATCTCCAGTACTAGCAAGAGTACTCCAACTCGTCTTTTTTTTCCCCTCCAATGTTGTTTTAAACATACAACGTTTTGCGGCTCCAGGCTATTTTTCTTTAGTGGGCAAGTGGGTGAAATGGCTCTTTTCATAGTAAAGGTTGCCGACCCCTGTTCTAGCTGGACAGTTAGCTTGTAGCTGAACAGTTAGCTTGTAGCAGAACAGTTAGCTTGTGGCTGAACAGTTAGCTTGTAGCAGAACATTTAGCTTGTAGCTGAACAGTTAGCTTGTAGCTGAACAGTTAGCTTGTAGCAGAACAGTTAGCTTGTGGCTGAACAGTTAGCTTGTAGCAGAACATTTAGCTTGTAGCTGAACAGTTAGCTTGTAGCTGAACAGTTAGCTTGTAGCTGAACAGTTAGCTTGTGGCTGAACAGTTAATTTCTAGCTGAACAAAGCAGTCTTTGGGGAGTTTACTACAAAAAATTGTTCATCACAGAATTTATTAGCTGGATGTGTTTGAGTTATTCCAAAATCAGGAGGAAAATGAGTGAATATGTCAAAAAAAAAAAAAAAACTGTCACAATCTATTAAAAAAAAAAAAGTTGGTTGACACTTCTGTCTGGTAAAGCGTGTTATATTATTCCATATATTACAGCTTTACCTTAATACCTCAAATAAAGAAGCAAACTCTTATCAGTCTTGACATGTGTTTTACATAGTGTGCATCAAAGATTAACAGTTGAATCGAGTCATCTGGAATGATTCAGCACAAATCGTAAACACACATGGTGGAGAAGGTTTGTAATTAAACAGCTGTTTGTTCAAGAATGGTTTTTAAATGTTCTAATCTGGTTGTTTATATCTTTTTTTTTGTGGGCCTCCCTGCATGGCACTAAAGATAATTTTGACAAACTTCTGTTTTTTTTCCAGATGAATAGACTTGCATGAAGTCATGGCAGGGTGAATGCGTGTCATACGTCACTGTTAGTCCTTATGTCAAAATATAGTTATTATCTTGTGACTGGAAAAATAAAACACTTAAAGAGATGGTTTGGAATTTTTTTTTGCTTTTTTTTCAGCTGCTATTTGTAATGCAAATGTATTACTTTTTCCAATGCTTATTGTTTTGATAAGCAAAATTCTTTACTTATATGCTATGAGTGGGGGGTAAGTCACCGTTGATGCACTACACTGCTGATGGGAATATCATACAACTTCATGTCACCCTAACAACATACAAAACAGCTTATTCCGGGCTAATAACCTTTGAACCGACAGGTATAAAGTCGTAAAACAACACAGGCTATAGAAGTCACTCTTATTAAATTAACGTCTTCCTTTGCTAGTATGCTCATTTTTAACCTTGAAAGGAATTGATGACCTTCAAGGCTACTGATATCTAGCTAACAATATATTGCTAGCTAATGCTTGGTTTCAATACATGAGCTAAAACAAAGATAAAATATGTTAAAAAAAAGTTTCCAATTAGTTTAGAAGCAACAGATACAAAGAGCTGTTTTAGCTCTGTTTATTAGCAGTTGGGTTCTAGCAGAACAGTTAGCTTCTAGCTGAACAGTTATCTTGTAACTGCACAGATAGTATGTAGCTGAACAGTTAGCTTGTAACTGAACAGTTAGCTTCTAGCTAAACAGTTAGCTTCTGGCTGAACAGTTGGCTTGTAGCTAAACAGTTAGCTTGTAGCAGAACAGTTAGCTTGTAGCTGCACAGTTACCTTGGGGCTGAACAGTTAGCTTGGAACTGAACAGTTAGCTTCTAGCTGAACAGTTATCTTGTAACTGCAGAGTTAGCTTCTAGCTGAACAGTTAGCGTGTAGCTGAACAATTAGCTTCTGGCTGAACAGTTAGCTTGTAGCAGAACGGTTAGCTTGTAGCAGAACTGTTAGCTTGTAGCTGAACAGTTAGCTTGTAACTGAACAGTTAGCTTCTAACTGAACAGTTAGCTTCTAGCTGAACAATTAGCTTGGAACTGAAGAGTTAGCTTCTAGCTGAACAATTAGCTTTGAACTGAACAGTTAGCTTCTAGCTGAACAGTTATCTTGTAACTGCGCAGTTAGCTTGTAGCTGAACAGTTCGCTTGTAACTGAAGAGTTAGCTTCTAGCTGAACAGTTAGCTTCTAGCTGAACAGTTAGTTTGGAGCTGAACAGTTAGCTTGTAGCAGAAGAGTTAGCTTGTAGCTGAACAGTTACCTTGTAGCAGAACAGTTAGCTTGTAGCAGAACAGTTAGCTTGTAGCTGAACAGTTAGCTTCTGGTTGAACAGTTAGCTTGTAGCTGAACAGTTAGCATGTAGCTGAACAGTTAGCTTGCAGCTGAACAGTTAGCTTGTAGCTGAACATTTAGCTACTGTTAGTCAGAGTGAAGATGGTGCTGGTTAACAGGAGACTTAGTAAATGCCCCCCCCCCCCTTGTTGGGCATGTCAAAGTGTTTTTTTCTATCTTTAAAAAGAACACAGCTGAATCACTTACACAGTGTGGACCGGCTGCTTGGTGGTTGCAGGTCGCGGGGTTTGAACCTTGGCGCTATCGACGGCTTGCCTTTCCGCAGGCCGTCTCCGCGGTTGGTCTCTCTGGAACGGGTTGCTACCCGGCTGGACGCGCCTCAAGGTCCCTCTGTCTTGGATGTACACCTGCTCGGGAGCCACCTCCTCACAGCGGGGGCCCTGGAAACCCGAGCGGCACACGCAGGTATGCGGGCGGCTGCAGGAACCGCGGTTCTGGCAGGGCGGCTGGCAGTCAGCTGAAGAGAGAACACAGATGGCGAGTCATTTTAGAACATTTTGCAAATTGTATGGAGCGCCAGTCGTAGTAGAAATGTCTCCCCAGATCTCGGAAACGGGGTTGATTTTAAATGTATTCAATCAGGTTAACTTCTGGATATTTTCTGTACCTTTTATGTCGAAGAAAGCCTGGGGGGGGCTGTCATGTTCAATTTCTTACAAATACATGCGATCGCCTACTTATCCAGCTTCTGGCTAAGGTAAAGCTTACATAATCAAGGTTCATGGTTCTGTTTAGGGAGCTATTTTCAAATTTCACATGGGGGGTGGGGGGGGGGGGGGTTGTCCTGTTTGGCCCGCGACCGAAAGCCGGCTGTGAGTTTTGGCCCCGAGTGCGATAGAGTTTGACACCCATGCTCTCGGCTTTAGCTTTGAATTACCATTTTTATTAACCACGGGTGGGCATGTGTATTATCATATTTTGATGACATCATGCTTGCGTTGTTGATATTGCTATTTCTTCATTATTATATATAGCTCTGTTTATTAGCAGTTGGGTTCTAGCAGAACAGTTAGCTTCAAGTTGAACAGTTATCTTGTAACTGCAAAGTTAGTATGTAGCTGAACAGTTAGCTTGTAACAGAACAGTTAGCATCTAGCTAAACAGTTAGCTTGTAGCTGAACAGTTAGCTTCTGGCTGAACAGTTAGCTCCTAGCAGAATGGTTAGCTTGTAGCAGAACGGTTAGCTTGTAGCTGAACAGTTAGTTTGTAGCTGAACAGTTAGCTTGCGGCGGAACAGTTAGCTTGTGGCGGAACAGTTAGCTTGTGGCGGAACAGTTAGCTTCTGGCTGAAGAGTTAACTTGGAACTAAACAGTTAGCTTGTAGCTGAACAGTTAGCTTGTGGCTGAATATTTAGCTTGCAGCTGAACAGTTAGCTTGTACCTGAACAGTTAGCTTCTGGCTCAACAGTTAGCTTGTAGCTGAACAGTTAGCTTCTGGCTGAACAGTTAGCTCGTAGCAGAATGGTTAGCTTGTAGCAGAACGGTTAGCTTGTAGCTGAACAGTTAGCTTCTGGCTGAACAATTAGCTCATAGCAAAATGGTTAGCTTGTAGCTGAACAGTTAGCTTCTAGCTGAACAGTTAGCTTGTGGCGGAACAGTTAGCTTGTGGCGGAACAGTTAGCTTGTGGCGGAACAGTTAGCTTCTGGCTGAACAGTTAGCTTCTGGCTGAACAGTTAGCTTCTGGCTGAACAGTTAGATTGTAGCTAAACAGTTAGCTTGTAGCTGAACAGTTAGCTTCTGGCTGAACAGTTAGCTTGGAACTAAACAGTTAGCTTGTAGCTGAACAGTTAGCTTCAAGCTAAACAGTTAGGTTCTAGCTGAAAAGTTAGCTTCTGGCTGTTCAGTTAGCTTGTAGCAAAACAGTCAGATTGTAGAAGAACAATTAGATTGTATCATGTCTCTCGGCTTTAGCATTGAATTACCATTTTTATTAACCACGGGTGGGCATGTGTATTATCATATTTTGATGACATCATGCTTACGTTGTTGATATTGCTATTTCTTCATTATTGTTTATTTTGGTCAGTTACATCTGTGCATTTTTTTTAATGCATAAGCGTCCATTAAAAATACATGTCATAAAATTGCATATAGGAACAAAATAGACCGGTGCTGAGGTCATGTAGTGGTCATGGAAAAATAATCTGTGTCAGCACGCCGCCGGCATACTTCCACATCCTCCCATCGCACTTCAAGCACCGAAATCCCGCCGGCATGCGATTTAAGTAAACAGACCCTGGATCTTGTGACACATATGTATGTACAGAGGGGGTTAGGACATTGTCCTTTTAACAGTAAATCAGGCCACCGGTCTGTGGCAGCAAAAGAAAACAGCGGCATTCTGTCAACACTCGGAATGCTGTTGACTCAGATGCTGTGGATGCTGACAGATTGCAGGCGGGAACGCTAGCACGGCATCTGGAAGCTAGGGGGGCATCAAATATCACACCCTGGTGAAGCCGGTTTGACTCACTGAATGACTCTTGAGTAAATTCAGTTAGCTAAACAGTTAGCTTGTAGCTGAACAGTTAGCTTCTGGCTGAACAGTTAGCTTGTAGCTGAACAGTTAGCTTCTGGCTGAACAGTTGGCTTGTAGCTGGAGAGTTAGCTTGTAGCTAAATAGTTAGCTTGTAACTGAACAGTTAGCTTGTAGCTGAACAGTTAGCTTGTAGCTGAACAGTTAGCTTCTGGCTGAACAGTTGGCTTGTAGCTGAACAGTTAGCTTGTAGCTGGACAGTTAGCTTGTAGCTGAACAGTTTGCTTGTAGCCGAACAGTTAGCTTGTAGCCGAACAGTTAGCTTGTAGCCGGACAGTTAGCTTGTAGCTGAACAGTTAGCTTCTGGCTGAACAGTTAGCTTGTAGCTGGACAGTTGGCTTGTAGCTGAACAGTTGGCTTGTAGCTGAACAGTTAGCTTGTAGCTGGACAGTTAGCTTGTAGCTGAACAGTTAGCTTGTAGCTGGACTATTAGCATGTAGCTGGACAGTTAGCTTGTAGCTGGACAGTTAGCTTGTAGCTGAACCGTTAGCTTCTGGCTGAACAGTTAGCTTGTAGCTGAACAGTTAGCTTGCAGCTGAACAGTTAGCTTGTAGCTGGACAGTTAGCTTGTAGCTGAATAGTTAGGCTTGTAGCTGAACAGTTAGCTTGTAGCTGGACAGTTAGCTTGTAGCTGAACAGTTAGCTTGTAGCTGAACAATTAGCATGTAGCTGGACAGTTAGCTTGTAGCTGAACAGTTAGCTTGTAGCTTAACACTTAGCTTCTGGCTGAACAGTTAGCTTGTAGCTGGACATTTAGCTTGTAGCTGGACAGTTAGCATGTAGCTGGACAGTTAGCTTGTAGCCGAACAGTTAGCTTGTAGCCGAACAGTTAGCTTCTGGCTGAACAGTTAGCTTGTAGCTGAACAGTTAGTTTGTAGCTGAACAGTTAGCTTCTGGCTGAACAGTTAGCTTGTAGCTGGACAGTTACCTTGTAGCTGGACAGTTAGCTTGTAGCTAGGACAGTTAGCTTGTAGCTGAATAGTTAGCTTGTAGCTCAACAGTTAGCTTGTGGCTGAATAGTTAGGCTTGTGGCTAAACAGTTAGCTTGTAGCTGAACAGTTAGCTTGTAGCTGGACAGTTAGCTTTTAGCTGAACAGTTAGCTTGTGGCTGAACAGTTGGCTTGTAGCTGAACAGTTGGCTTATAGCTGAACAGTTAGCTTGTAGCTGGACAGTTAGCTTGTAGCTGGACAGTTAGCTTGTAGCTGAATAGTTAGGCTTGTAGCTGAACAGTTGGCTTGTTGCTGAACAGTTAGCTTGTAGCTGAACAGTTAGCTTCTGGCTGAAAAGTTAGCTTGTAGCTGAACAGTTAGCTTCTGGCTGAACAGTTGGCTAGTAGCTAGGACAGTTAGCTTGTAGCTAGGACAGTTAGCTTGTAGCTGAACAGTTAGCTTGTAGCTAGGACAGTTAGCTTGTAGCTAGGACAGTTAGCTTGTAGCTGAACAGTTAGCTTGTAGCTGAACAGTTGGCTTCTGACTGAACAGTTAGTTTGTAGCTGAACAGTTAGCTTGTAACTGGACAGTTAGCTTGTAGCTGGACAGTTACCTTGTAGCTGAACAGGTAGCTTGAAACTGAACAGTTAGCTTGTAGCTTAACACTTAGCTTGTAGCTGAACAGTTAGCTTCTAGCTGAACAGTTAGCTTGTAACTGGACAGTTAGCTTGTAGCAGGACATTAAGCTTGTAGCTGGACAGTTAGCATGTAGCCGAACAGTTAGCTTGCAGCCAAACAGTTAGCTTGCAGCCAAACAGTTAGCTTGTAGCTGAACACTTAGCTTGTAGCTTAACACTTAGCTTGTAGCTGAACAGTTAGCTTCTGGCTGAATAGGTATGAACGTGAGTGTGAATGGTTGTTTGTCTATATGTGCCCTGTGATTGGCTGGCCACCAGTCCGGGGTGTAACCCCGCCTCTCGCCCAAAGTCATCTGGGATAGGCTCCAGCAATGAACGAATGAATTACTAATGTCTTTTTCCCACTTAGTTAGGAAGAACCATGTGCCTGTCTGTGTGGCCGTGATGTTGTGTGAAAGGCCATTTTTCCAGGAACAATATTGTCAGCAATGACAATAGTATGGGGGGGGGTCAGTTACATGTGCCCCACATGAAGCCTCTTGCATGGCTTTGGCATTACCGCCTGTCTGCATCTTCCGTGGGCCCTGCCTCTGGCCTGTTGAGCACATTGTCACGGTAATTGCTGTCGTGCAGATTTGTCTTGAACATCATTAAAACTAATTGCCTCGCATTCCACCCATTTCACAAATATGCACGCCGATCATTACTTTCCGAGAGTAATAAAACCAGAATCGCTTGGAAATAAAAGAGTAGAAATGGCCGACATTCCTAACTTAATTATAACTTGGAAACCGTGCTCAGGTTTCGGGAGGTTGTGTCCGAATCCGGTCACCTGAAAAAGAATCTATTAAGATCTTTGTTGGCGGTTCGGGAGAGTCCAAACAAACATGCCGATGCAGCCGACTCAGCAATAAAACGCATCTTTTCCTTACAGCAGGGGTGGGCAAACTACGGCCCGGGGGCCACATCCGGCCCGCCAAGTGCTTGAATACGGCCCACCTGTTTTTTCCAAAGTATTTCATTTAAACTCAACATACAACCTGACATCAAGGCTTGAGCCTTAATAATATAATTAATATAATATTATTAATTATTGACATTATTAATTATTGACATATTAATAATTAATAATAATATTAAATAAAATAATAATTATTATTAATAATAGTAATTATTATTAATAATACTACTAAATAAAAATATTGAATAATAATAATTATTATTATTGTTATTATAATACATTTAATTTATAACACACTTTACATCAAATAAATCATCTCAAAGTGCACATATAGCAGATTGCATGACACTTTTACATGTAAAACGTGTGTAAAATATACGTGTAAAAATTGACAGTTACGTGTAAAATATTATATAGTCTGGCCCCCCCGTCAATGTTGTTAAATCAATGTGGCCCACAAGTCAAAAAGTTTGCCCACCCCTGCCTTACAGGCTTAAATGCAACATTTTCAGGTGAAAACTGTAATTTCCTTCCAGTCCTCTGTGATCCGCATCCTCACAAACTTAAGCTCTTGAACCCGTCTCATTTAAAAGTATTTGGTACCTAAAGCTTCAGTGAATGCATCATTTCTACTAATAGTCACTGGAGACCATGAGAATTATTTTCCAATAAAATCAAAAACAAAAAGTATTTAGCAGTGTCGAGGCTCTGGCTTGTAATTTGATTTAATCCAACCAATATTATAAATGTTTGGGCATTTAACTTGGGGGCATTTTGAAGCGGTGTTAACTAATAATAATAATAATAATAATATACTGTAAGGTTGGAAAGAATGAATACATAATGCCTTAAGGTACTAAACGTATTATACCTATATCTCCTAGAATTACTGTAACTAGAATGAGAGGTCAGTATAATAATGCAAACATAATTACAAAGAGGTATGTATATTAAAAATGTATTCAAGGTTATTATTATATACTGTTGTTATGGAAATGTAAAACAAACTTAATACACATTCAGGGTACATTTCCATGTGAATTTTTGTGCCGGCATCACCTGCTTGTTCTCATTAAAAAGTGTTTCATATTATTATATTATATAATATATGTGTTTAAAGAAGGGGTCGGCAACCTTTCCTATCAAAAGAGCCATTTTACCCCCACGCTCCCTAAAGGAAAATGGTAATGGTAATGGTTTTATTTAATTTGAAAATGCATCAGATTACAATTGAATGCATCCCATAATCAGTTCCCAGTTCCACATGTCCAAAAGGAGTAGGAAGAAGCAAAGCTTATTAAATCCTACCCCTCCATCTGGTACTTTTACAATCAGTAACTGTTACATTTGTTCACTTCCTGCTTTCCTAATATAATTTAAGTTTTTTTTATTTTATTTTTTAATTTAAAGAAAAAAAATGTTTGTTTTTAATTAAAAAAAAAATTTAATGGTTTAATTTCATTTGAACATGCATCAGATTACAATTGAGTGCATCCCATAATCAGTTCCCAGTTCCACATTTCCAAAAGCATTAGGAAGAAGCAAAGCTTATTAAATCCTACCCCTCCAAACAAAACAAAAAATATTTTTTAATTAAATTTAAAAATTTAAATAAAAATAAATTATATTAGGAAAGCAGGAAGTGAACAAATGTAACAGTTACTGATTGTAAAAATACCAGATGGAGGGGTAGGATTTAATAAGCTTTGCTTCTTCCTACTCCTTTTGGACATGTGGAACTGTGAACTGATTATGGGATGCATTCAACTGCCATGGGATTATTTGTTTGTGATATGAAATGACCTGTCAGCTGCATGATAAAATAAACAGGAAGTGACTGCATGAACCGGCAGGCGCCTCTATTCAGGACTAACTAAGTCAGATGTTAAAAATAATCCAAAAATTGTTCTATTGAGCGTTCCATATAATGATTTTCCTAATCATTTCAAGTGAGTGTTAATCTTTTTCCCAACATGTGATTTCCACATGGCTGCCAGCTTACAGGTCTGCAGAAAAACTAGACGTTGGTGTCCACAAACGAAACTTCAACATATACTTTAAAGCTCCTCTATTGTTCTAATGTGAAACAGACGGTAGGCTGACAGACGATCATGTATTTTCTCTCTGCGGTCAATCTTACACGGGTAATATTTCAGCACATGATGGTGCCTCTGTCATATTTGGGAATCAGGTGTTGTGCCCCATTATAGAAGCTTTGAATTGTGCACACCAACAAGGGGAGATTTTGTTAACCTATAGGTCAGTGATTTTCAAGCACTGCCCCGCGGCACACTAGTGTACCTTGAGAACCCGTCAGGCGTACCGTGAGGAATTATCCAATATCACTTTTTATAATTAACATTTATTAATCATCATTTGTAAATATGTAACAGTTACTGATTGTAAAAGTACCAGATGGAGGGGATGATGTTCCAGATGTTCAAATGAAAAAAAAACATTTTTTTAAAGTTTCTAAAAAAATATAAAAAATTAAAAACAAAAAAATGTGTTTTAATTTGATTAAAAAAATAAAATAAACAAAAATTAAATTATATTAGAAAGGCAGGAAGTGAACAAATGTAACCGTTACTGATTGTAAAAGTACCAGATGGAGGGGTAGGATTTAATAAGCTTTGCTTCTTCCTACTCCTTTTGGACATGTGGAACTGTGAACTGATTATGGGATGCATTCAATTGTAATCTGATGCATGTTCAAATGAAATAAAAACATAAAAAATAAAAATAAAAAAAAAATGTAAAAAAATTAAAATAAAATATTTTTAATTTAAAAAAAAATTATAAAAAAACTAAAATTATTTTATAAAACCATTTTTAAAAATCTAAAAAAAAATAAAAACAAAAACATATTTTTTATTAAAAAAATAAAATAAAATAAACTTAAATTATATTAGAAAGGCAGGAAGTGAAAAATGTAACAGTTACTGATTGTAAAAGTACCAGATGGAGGGGTAGGATTTAATAAGCTTTGCTTCTTCCTACTCCTTTTGGACATGTGGAACTGGGAACTGATTATGGGATGCATTCAATTGTAATCTGATGCATGTTCAAATGAAATAAAAACATTTTTAAAAAATCTAAAAAAAAAATTAAAAACAAAGACAGATTTTTTTAATTAAAAAATATAATTAAAAATCACATCATACTTTGGTACATGACAAAAATAAAATAAATAAAAAAAAGAACTTAAATTATATTATGAAAGCAGGAAGTGAACAAATGTAACAGTTAGTGATTGTAAAAGTACCAGATGGAGGGGTAGGATTTAATAAGCTTTGTTTCTTCCTACTCCTTTTGGACATGTGGAACTGTGAACTGATTATGTGATGCATTCAATTGTAATCTGATGCATGTTCAAATGAAATAAAAACATAAAAAAAAGTTTTTAAAAAAATTTAAAAAATTAAAAACAAAAAAATATGTTTTAATTTAATTTAAAAAATAAAATAAAAAAAGGCAGGAAGTGAACAAATGTAACAGTTACTGATTGTAAAAGTACCAGATGGAGGGGTAGGATTTAATAAGCTTTAATAAGTGAAAGAGAAACTTGGGGAAGCCGGTATCACGTGATGTTGATGTTTACGTTTTACTGGGCATGCCCTATTAACTATTCTGGTTGATTTTCACGAACGCATGTATAGACAAGAGATTGGAATATTCCTTTCTATGGATACCATTGTTTTTCCCGGAAAGGTGATTCGGAAAGAGAAAAAGTGGTGATGTAAAAACGTGGCTACTGTGGAGTGTCTGTGGTGTAAAGACTAGCATAGCAATGTAATATTGGTCCGTGTGGCAACACCTACCTTGTTCCTCCCATGGACTTATTGATGCACGTGTGAGGTCGTGGTGACATTTTGGAACATTTTTGGTTTAGTGGTGTGCCACAAGATTTTTACAATGTAAAAAAAAATGTGCCGTGGCTCAAAAAAAAACGTTGAAGGTGCGCCTTAAACTCTCACTTCTAACGAGCCACATGTTGGGCCAATCAGAGGAGGATATCTGGACTTGGGTCGCATGTGCCAGCAACTTGTAAAACCCGACTCAAACAAAAATCCACAAAGTCTATTCTCCGGAGAGATCATATACCCCAACGGCTTCCATATGGGCTTCAAACAGGAGGGTGTTGTGATAAAGGGCTTCCCCCGAAAACGCTACAGCCAGGAAGGAGTACCGCTTATACGACTCTTGGAATGTCAATTATAGGTTTCTTTGACATTCCAAGGAACGAACGCTGCATTTCATTGATTGACAATGCAGGAAAAGAACACTATTATCACTTCGATTTATCCATTTGTCTCCGATTATCCGGATCTGGGTCGTGAGGGAAGCAGTCTCAGTAGGAAAGCCCAGACTTCCCGGTCCCAGGCCACCTCATACAGCTCCACTGGGAGGACACCGAGGTGTTCCGAGGCCAGCTGTGAGACATAATCCCTTCAGCGTGTCCTAGGTCTGCTCCGGGGTCTTTTCCCGACTGCCTGGAACACCTCACAAGGGAGGCATCCGGGAGGCATCCGGACTAGATGCCCAAGCCAACTCAACTGATTCCCAAAGCTAATGACCATAAGTGAGGGTGGGAACGTAGATCGACCGGTTCTCAGTCGGAAAAGGGTGAAGTGCTCCCTCTGGGTTGGGAATGAGGTCCTGCCCCAGGTGGAGGAGTTTAAGTATCTCGGGGGTCTTGTTCACGAGTGACGGAAGGTGGGAGCGTGAGGTCGACAGACTGATCGGCGCAGCCGCAGCAGTAATGCGGTCGCCGTACCGGACCGTTGTGGTGAAAAGATTTATTGGGATGGAAGCATACATCTTGAATATTTTGAATTTTTTTGTTACGTGGATAAATTTGTATTTTTTTCCCCTGAAAACAGGCTGTTTGGTTGCACGGTGGACGAGTGGTTACCTCACAGCTAGGAAACCCGGGTTCAATTCCACCCTCGGCCATCTCTGTGTGGAGTTTGCATGTTCTCCCCTGTTTTCTCCGGGTACTCCGGTTTCCTCCCACATTCCAAAAACATGCTCGGTTAATTCCCGACTCCAAATTGTCCATAGGTGTGAATGTGAGTGTGAATGGTTGTTTGTCTATATGTGCCCTGTGATTGGCTGGACTCCGCCTCTCGCCTGAAAACAGCTGGGATAGGCTCCAGCACCCCTACTGTCTCTGTATATGTATATACAATGTATATGCAATGACTGATGCACATGTACATAAAAAAATAATAAAAAATTTAAAATAAAAAATGAAAAATTTAAAATAAAAAATAAAATATAAAAAATTAAAAATTAAAAATTAAAAATTAAAAATTAAAAATTAAAAATTAAAAATTAAAAATTAAAAATTAAAAATTAAAAATTAAAAATTAAAAATTAAAAATTAAAAATTAAAAATACTTTAATTATATTAGGAAAGCAGGAAGTGAACAAATGTAACAGTTACTGATCTGGATTTGGTATGAATGTGAGTTGGCTGGCAACTAGTCCAGGGTGTACCCCCGCGACCCTCGTGAGGATAAGCGGTGGAAAATGAATGAATGAATGCTATGATGTCACACTCTTTAGCTAGCTAGCTACCCCATCGCGGAAAAACAAGCTTGGTTTGAATTAAATTGTTCCGTATTGAATAGCATTAAATTGCTAAATTAAAATAGCTTTTCATCCCATTCTGTGTTGATAGTTATTCTGCATTCACGGTAACTGAAACAAAAAAAACGTCTTGTGTTCCTTGAAGGTTCCTGTTCTGTTTTACAAGAACAGGAGGAGGTTTTTAAAATACTTCTATGTGTGTCATTTTTACGAAGCAGAAGTTGAAATTAGGGCTAAGCAGACAACCACAAACCAGACTTGGCTTTGGATGTTTTGTGTTTAGGTGTTTAGGGGTGAGGGGTTAAACCCCCCCTTCGTGGCCGCCCTGTGTAGAGTTATGAGCCATGAACAGATCCTGTAATCAATACACACCCGGGCGTCCCCAAAAGCGGTCATTAAGATGGAAGCCGGACAGCCTTTTGTCAGTTTGTCCTCCCAAAACCAGGAGTGCAGCTTTCACCAGTCCAGCTGGTGCGTCTGTTTGGAGCCTCCAATTGCACCACATGTTTCTCTAATTGCTACCATGGTTGAAAGTCTATCGCTCAGTGTCTCCACTTGCTACGGACGTCCTCCTGTTTTGGGTTATTTACACATCTTCGGTCATCGGGTAATCATCACTACTGACTTTTTTTTTTGTCGATTAATTGTAAATAATTCAATGTGTGGTTTTGATTCCACATAAAACATATTTGGAAGCAAATGTCTTGCACTACTCAGCTGCAACCAGCAGAGGCGCTTTTGAGACAATTTCAATGGTTTGCTGTCTAAGGAAGTCAACATAGCGTTCCGGCGAATGCTGGAAAAAAACCCAAGTACAAATACATCCATAAAGGAATCCTCCAAATCCCTTTGCTACCTTGATGCTGACATTCTCATCTGATTTAGGATCAACATTTGCAATAAAAGTGACTGTTGTAATGCAAGCTAGTGCTTCCTTTGCCAAACAAACTTTGGCAACTCAGCATACAGCTATGGGTCAGATTATGACAGACTCTACTGCTTATCCTCACTAAGTTTTCGGGTATGCTGGAGCCTATCCTAGCTGTCTTTGGGCGAGAGGCGGGGTACACCCTGGACTGGTGGCCAGCCAATCACAAGGCACATATAGACAAACAACCATTCACACTCACATTCATACCTATGGACAATTCGGAGTCGCTAATTAACCTAGCATGTTTTTGGAATGTGGGAGGAAACCGGAGTACCCGGACGGGGAGAACATGCAAACTCTACATAAAGATGGCCGAGAGTGGAATTGAACTCAGGTCTCCTAGCTGTGAGGTCTGCGCGCTAACCACTCGAACACCGTGCAGCTGTAGCATGATTTCGACAAAATGACACAACTGATCATTCATTTTTTTGCTCATGAAAACCAACCGGGGCGGCACGGCGGTCTAGTGGTTAGCGCGCAGACCTCACAGCTAGGAGACCAGGGTTCAATTCCACCCTCGGCCATCTCTGTGTGGAGTTTGCATGTTCTCCCCTGTGCATGTGTGGGTTTTTTTCCGGGTACTCCGGTTTCCTCCCACATTCCAAAAACATGCTCGGTTAATTAGCGACTCCAAATTGTCCATAGATATGAATGTGAGTGTGAATGGTTGTTTGTCTATATGTGCCCTGTGATTGGCTGGCCACCAGTCCAGGGTGTACCCCGCCTCTCGCCCAAAAGACAGCTGGGATAGGCTCCAGCACCCCCCGCGACCCTTGTGAGGAAAAGCAGTAGAAAATGAATGAATAATAATGTAGGCTGCACGGTGGTCAAGTGGTTAGCGCTGATTTTCTCCGGATACTCCGGTTTCCTCCCACATTCCAAAAACATGCTAGGTTAATTAGCGACTCCAAATTGTCCATAGGTATGAATGTGAGTGTGAATGGTTGTTTGTCTATATGTGCCCTGTGATTGGCTGGCCACCAGTCCAGGGTGTACCC
Source organism: Doryrhamphus excisus (assembly GCF_030265055.1). Taxonomy (NCBI): domain Eukaryota; kingdom Metazoa; phylum Chordata; class Actinopteri; order Syngnathiformes; family Syngnathidae; genus Doryrhamphus; species Doryrhamphus excisus. Next base: position 4,015,463 of record NC_080478.1, read on the forward strand.
CGCCTCTCGCCCCAAGACAGCTGGGATAGAAATGAATGAAAACCAACTACACGGTGTAGGAATGGTTTGCATGTTGGCCACACAGTCAGGAAATCGTGAAGAATTGGGTTTGAATCTCTGTATTACATGTCCTCCCACATTACAAAAACATGCATGTTATGCTAATTGGCGACTCAATTCCGCATTGCCTGGACACACAACAGTAATACGTGAAAACCTATTGAACCGAGTCTGCTAATGCTTCATGTTGTCTCATGACCAAGCTCCACACACGTGTTACATAATACATGATCCCCAAGTAAACACACGTATGACACACGACATAAACACAAACATTGTTGCTCCAGAGTCGTACGTAGTCACTTCCTCTCTTAAAACGACATGTGTGTAAACAGGGTTCATATTTTTGGAGATGAAGGATGACTTGCCTCTGTTAGTGAGCCAACATATTTCAATGTAGTTAGAAAGCATTGGCAGATGGATTGGATGTCCTTCAAACTTGACCAGCTGTTTCACACATGTTCAAGACAGGAGTGAGCATCAACTATTTAGAAATGTATATGTAATGGTAATGGTAATGGTTTTATTCCATTTGAACATGCATCAGATTACAATTGAATGCATCCCATAATCAGTTCCCAGTTCCACATGTCCAAAAGGAGTAGGAAGAAGCAAAGCTTATTAAATTCTACCCCTCCATCTGGTACTTTTACAATCAGTAACTGTTACATTTGTTCACTTCCTGCTTTCCTAATATAATTTAATTTTATTTAATTGTATTTTTTTATTTACATTTAAAAAAAAATTGAATTAAAAAATACATCAGAAAAAATTGTTTTTAATTTTTTTTTAATTTTTTTAATGGTTTTATTTGATTTGAAAATGCATCAGATTACAATTGAATGCATCCCATAATCAGTTCCCAGTTCCACATGTCCAAAAGGAGTAGGAAGAAGCAAAGCTTATTAAATTCTACCCCTCCATCTGGTACTTTTACAATCACTAACTGTTACATTTGTTCACTTCCTGCTTTCCTAATATAATTTAATTTTATTTAATTGTATTTTTTTATTTACATTTAAAAAAAAATTGAATTAAAAAATACATCAGAAAAAATTGTTTTTAATTTTTTTTAAATTTTTTTAATGGTTTTATTTGATTTGAAAATGCATCAGATTACAATTGAATGCATCCCATAATCAGTTCCCAGTTCCACATGTCCAAAAGGAGTAGGAAGAAGCAAAGCTTATTAAATTCTACCCCTCCATCTGGTACTTTTACAATCAGTAACTGTTACATTTGTTCACTTCCTGCTTTCCTAATATAGTTTAAGGTTTTTTTTTTTTGGTCACAAACCACAATAAGCTTACTAATAACTTTTTTAGTGGTTAGCACGCCTCACAGCTAGGAGACCAGGGTTCAATTCCACCCTCGGCCACCTCTGTGTGGAGTTTGCATGTTCTCCCCGTGCATGCGTGGGTTTTCTCCGGGTACTCCAGTTTTTCCTCCCACATTCCAAAAACATGCTAGGTTAATTGGTGACTGAAAAGGTGTGCGAGTGGTTAGTGCACAGGCCACACAGATAGGAGACCCGAGTTCGATTCCACCCTCGGCAATCTCTGTGTGGGGTTTGCATGTTCTCCCCCTGGTTTTCTCCGGGTACTCCGGTTTCCTCCCACATTCCAAAAACGTGCTTTCTTTCTTTCCTTCTTTCCTTCTTTCCTTCTTTCCTTCTTTCCTTCCTTCCTTCCTTCCTTCCTTCCTTCCTTCCTTCCTTCCTTCCTTCTTTCCTTCTTTCCTTCCTTCCTTCTTCCCTTCCTTCCTTCCTTCCTTCCTTCCTTCCTTCTTTCCTTCCTTCTTTCCTTCCTTCTTTCCTTCCTTCTTTCCTTCTTTCCTTCCTTCCTTATTTTCCTTCCTTATTTCCTTCCTTATTTCCTTCCTTCCTTCCCCTTCCTTCCTTCCTTCCTTCCTTCCTTCCTTCCTTCCTTCCTGCTTCCTTCCTTCCCCTTTCTTCCTTCCTTCCTTCCTTCTCCTTCCTTCCTTCCTTCATTTATAATATATTTATTTTTTTGAGTAGCCAATTAACCTAGCATGTTTTTGGAATGTGGGAGGAAACCGGAGTACCCGGGTGGGGAGAACATGCAAACTCCACACAGAGATGGTCATCAATGGGTGGAACTCCTACTCCAGGGTCCCCTAACTATGAGGCCTCCATGCTAACCACTCTGCAGTCCCAGCCCTGCAGTCCCATTATGCAAACAAAAAATCTGAAAAAACAGCCATATTGCTTCTAGTGTCAGTCTTATCCAAACTATTCTTCCTCTAAATGTTCTGAACTCCTGTTTCCATGACAGTACATTATCAAGCAAAGTAACCTTAGTAGAAGTTAATGTAGACCAAATTAATTTCACATCATGGTGACTTCTGCCCCCACAAACCCACACTAGCTCAGTTCTAGCAAGACAGATCTGGATGCTACAATGCAACATGGCCTCATAAGAAGCTTACCCCCCCCCCCCCCCCCCCCCCCCCCACTATTACCCCCATTTATCTGCATTAAGTCACAGTGAATAATGCACCGGCCGGTTAACACAATAGCCTTAGTTGCTACTTATGTTTGTTTTGAAAGAAAAAAAATGTCGCAAAGCAAAACTAATTCCAATTTGACCTACAGGATCTAATTGAGGATTAGCCCATACACCCCAAAACATGTCAACAATTCATCTCTCATCTTAATGCCGCCGCTAAGTAGCTTACATTTTTGCACACACAGATTTCCACGGTCAATCCGCCGCTGAAATGGCGTTTAAAGGTGCGCAGTATTCCCACACCAAATACTGCTTGATAACGCTCTTGAAACATTTAAATTAAGGCTCATTTTAGCAAACGTGGATATAGTGACTATATGTGTCAATCACATAATCTTTGGAGCGATTTGGCACCAACTGGCGCCGGCCCAGATGACTCCTAGCATCATTAGTGCAACTTGGCTCGCGCCATTACATTCCAGTGGATTCCAATAAATGTTCTTGCCGGCAAACTCAATTTTTGCCGTCGTTACGGGCCACCACGAGCCAGTTGGGAGGCAGTTTGAGCCACTGCACGCCACTCAGCGCCACAGCAAATTGCATTGGCATGAACTGGCACCAACTGGCGCTGGCCCAGTAGACTCCTAGCATCATTAGTACAACTTGGCTCACGCCATTACATTCCAGTGGATTCCAATAGGCGGATTGTTTGTGACATTTGGTTCCACTTGGTGGACACTTGGCACCGATTGCTTGATGCAAGTGGCGTGACAAAAATTTTCAACATTTTGGAATTTTCTTGCCCGGCAAACTAAATTTTTGCCGTCGTTTGCGGGCCACCACGAGCCACTTGGGAGTCAGTTTGAGCCACTGCACGCCACTAGGCGCCACAGCAAATTGCATTGGCATGAACTGGCACCAACTGGCGCCAGCCCAAAGGACTCCTAGCATCATTAGTGCAACTTGGCTCGCGCCATTACATTCCAGTGGATTCCAATAGGTGGATTATTTGTGACATTTGGTTCCACTTGGTGGACACTTGGCACCAATTGCTTGATGGAAGTGGCGTCGTTTGCGGGCCACCACGAGCCAGTTGGGAGGCAGTTTGAGCCACTGCACGCCACTAGGAGCCACAGCAAATTGCATTGGCATGAACTGGCATGAACTGGCACCAACTGGCACTGGCCCAGAAGACTCCTAACATCATTAGTGCAACTTGGCTTGAGCCATTACATTCCAGTGGATTCCATTAGGCGGATTGTTTGTGACATTTGGTTCCACTTGGTGGCAAGACAAAAATTTTCAACATTTTGAAATTTTCTTGCCGGGAAACTCCATTTTTGCCGTCGTTACGGGCCACTATGAGCTAGTTGGGAGGCAGTTTGAGCCACTGCACGCCACTAGGCGCCACATTGGCATGAACTGGCACCAACTGGCGCCGGCCCAGATGACTCCTAGCATCATTAGCGCAACTTGGCTCATTTTAGCCAACACGGATATATTATATTGTGCGTGTTGGGAGTCGTGCAGCTGCTGCTAACTGAGCCAGAACAAGGGCGAGGCTAAGATATATAGCTCCCTCAACTCTCCAACAAAGCTGCAGATGCGAGTACAGTGGCAGTGGGGAATTCCATACGGAGGGTTCCTCCTGATGCTAATACAGGAAGTTGCATTCATCTCCAACAGGAGCTAAGATTCCACATGGCCGCTCCACCATTCTAATACACATGGATCTATTTAGTCCTTGCATAATAATAATGCATCCGAGTCTTTTATCGCAATAATCTTATTGCAGCATGAAGAAAATACGATAAACAATAATCTCCAACAATCCTTATACGAGGATTGTCTATCTTTTTAACTTTTTTCTTTAAAAACACCTAAAAAGACTCACCTAGAAAACCTGCTTTACGTAAGATGACATGCATATTAACTAACAATATTGTTATTATTATTTTTAATAACATTACGTTACTGGCGTAGCGACACCTCGCCAAACCACACCACAGCACCGCGCTCGATACTGTAAGTATTACATGTTATCACGAATGTACCTGTTACAGCATGTATGTACTATATTCAAGCATAAAAGTATGTGCTGTCTTTTTTTATCTGTTTTTATATCTTTAGAACGCACAAAAATAAGAGGAATAAGGATTGTGGATGATGGGGAAAAAATTCCAAAAATAAAGCTGTTAACTACTTCAGTCAGAGAGCAGGTTTGGGATCACTTGGAAATTTATTTTTTTTCCAAAGAAAAACACATTTTCATGCATTTCGCAAAAAAAATGTATCCATTTCACAAACAATTAAAATGAATCATATGATTTTCATAATTTTGTAAGGCTAATAGATTATTAGAAAACGCATCTAAAAATAAATCTAAACTAAAACTAAAATCTCTTACCATGCTGTTAACTACTCCCTTCAGAGAGAAGCACAAACTGGGTCTAACAAGGACGCAAAAACGATGCACAACTGTGCAAGAAGAAAAATATCTGAGAGTGTGAAGTTGCTACTTGCATGCTTATTCTCATTACTCTTAGACTACCGCTCAAAAGTTTGGGATCACTTGCAAATGTATTTTTTTCCAAAGAAAAACACATTTTCATGCATTTCACAAACTTTTTTTTTTTTAAATCAATTTCACAAACAATTAAAATGAATCAGATGATTTTCAAAGAAGGATGTACATTTTTGCATAGAGGCCTACTATCAACAACTGTCAGTCCTCTGCATCAATCTCCTGGTATGGTTGCTAATCCAAGTTCATCATTTTATAAAAAAATAAAAAATATATATTTTTTTAATATAAATATAAAAAAAATAAAATAAAAAAATATTTAAAAAATTTTAAATATAAAAAAATCTAAACTAAAACTAAAATCTCTTACCATGCTGTTAACGACTCCCTTCAGAGAGCAGCACAAACTGGGTCTAACGAGGACACAAAAACGCTGCGCATATCTGAGAGTGTGTCGTTTAAGACAAAAACGCCTCACAGGTCGTCACTAAATAGTACCCGTCAAATACCAGTGTCGGTATCAACAACAAAGCGGCAACTTCGGGATGCTGGAATTCATGCTGGACTTCCAAGAAAAAGCCATATCTCACACTGGCCCCAAAAAATTCCGAGTCATCCCAAACTTTTGAGTAGTAGTGAAAGAAACAGGGTAAGCTAACAGTAGCGCTGGTGTATCATTTCAAGTCTCCAAATGTCGCCAGTTTTCCACTTCAAAATATTGCCACGGGGCACTGACATAACCAAGCAGCATTGAATGCATCATTACCGATACACTACCACACACAATGGGTATATTACTTGGCATAGTACTTGGATAACAATCTCCAAGCTGACAAAGACCGTGTAATAAATAGTTACACTCCCAAAACAACTAGTGGTCCAATTCCTGTCATATATTCGCTCTGAGCTCAATGCAATTGAACAATGAGGGACTGTTAAGAAGCCATAAACCCAAGACACCCAATCCCCGTCTCTTAAGTGAAGCCCGAAGCTGAAACTTTTAATATTAGACATTACTTCAAATCCCTTCAGCGGGAATTTCCTAGACGTAAGTCATCCCCGATATGTTTTCATATTTTTTATATTTCCCTCCCGGCCAACAATTTTTTTTTTGCAATCCCTTCCCCACAGAGGGAAAAGGCTTCACCGACTCCAACGCCTAATAAAGACAGATAACCTCAGTTTTCTCCACAGAGGTTTTATTGTGGGGGTTGCAGCACCGAGTATGGTAATGGTAATGGTAATGGTAATGGAAATGGTTTTATTTCATTTGAACATGCATCCGATTACAATTGAATGCATCACAAAATCAGTTCACAGTTCCACATGTCCAAAAGGAGTAGGAAGAAGCAAAGCTTATTAAATCCTACCCCTCCATCTGGTACTTTTACAATCAGTAACTGTTACATTTGTTCACTTCCTGCTTTCCTAATATATTTTCACTTTATTTAATTGTATTTTTTATTTAAATTTTTTTTAATTTTTTTTTTAAATTAAAAAATACATCAGAATTTTTTTTATTTTTTTTTAAATTTTTTAATGGTTTTATTTCATTTGAAAATGCATCAGATTACAATTGAATGCATCACATAATCAGTTCACAGTTCCACATGTCCAAAAGGAGTAGGAAGAAGCAAAGCTTATTAAATCCTACCCCTCCATCTGGTACTTTTACAATCACTAACTGTTACATTTGTTCACTTCCTGCTTTCCTAATATATTTTCACTTTATTTAATTGTATTTTTTTAATTAATTTTTTTTTTTAATTTTTTTAACTAAAAAATACATCAGAATTTTTTTTTAATTTTTAAAAAAATTTTAATGGTTTTATTTCATTTGAACATGCATCAGATTACAATTGAATGCATCCCATAATCAGTTCACAGTTCCACATGTCCAAAAGGAGTAGGAAGAAGCAAAGCTTATTAAATCCTTCCCCTCCATCTGGTACTTTTACAATCAGTAACTGTTACATTTGTTCACTTCCTGCTTTCCTAATATAATTTCATTTCATTTAATTGTATTTTTTTTCAATTAAAAAATTGTTTTTAATTTTTTTAATTAAAAATACATCAGAATTTTTTTTTTTATGGTTTTATTTCATTTGAACATGCATCCGATTACAATTGAATGCATCACAAAATCAGTTCACAGTTCCACATGTCCAAAAGGAGTAGGAAGAAGCAAAGCTTATTGAATCCTACCCCTTCATCTGGTACTTTTACAATCAGTAACTGTTACATTTGTTCACTTCCTGCTTTCCTAATATATTTTCACTTTATTTAATTGTATTTTTTTAAATTAAAAAAATGTTTTAAATTTTTTTTTAAATTAAAAAATACATCAGAATTTATTTTTTTTTAATGGTTTTACTTATTTTAAAATGCATCAGATTACAATTGAATGCATCACAAAATCAATTCACAGTTCCACATGTCCGAAAGGAGTAGGAAGAAGCAAAGCTTATTACATCCAACCCCCCCCCCCCCCCCCCCCCCCCATCTGGTACTTTTACAATCAGTAACTGTTACATTTGTTCACTTCCTGCTTTCCATAATACAGTTTAAGGTTTTGTTTTGTTTTTTAATAAAAAAAAAAATTTTTTAGCCTTATGCATTATTTTAGCTGTTTGAAGATGAACTATATCAGCAAGTTGAAGTATTTGTGATTTTAGGAATAAGGAGTTAGTATGTTCTCTGTAGGCGGCATAAAGAGTAGTAGTGATGAAAGCATCGCCTCCGGCCGGTCCAGATGGACATTAGTTCCTTTCTGGCAGAGTCAGAATACTTTGACACTTTAATTTAAGTCAACGTTAGATGTAATTTACACCTCCGCTAAGTGTGCCTTCAGCTGGGAAGGAAGGAAGTGCATGGAAACAGGAAGCTGCTGGGGCCAGGGTAGTAAACAAATGAACAAACAGCAGATACTAGTAAACAAAATCGGATTCCACATATAAAATGCAATGATATCATCTTTGGCTCGAACTGGCACCAACTGGCGCCGGCCCAGTGGACTCCTAGCATCATTGGCGCAACTTGGCTCGCGCCATTACATTCCAGTGGATTCCAATCGGCGGATTGTTTGTGACATTTGGTTCCACTTGGTGGACACTTTGCGCCGATTGCTTGTTGCAAGATGAAAATTTTCTTGCCAACAAACTCAATTTTTGCCATCGTTACGTGCCACCACAAGCCAGTTGGGTGGCAGTTTGAGCCACTGCATGCCACTAGGACATTTTTTTTTTGCCACCAAAATTGTACATCAACCACTGAGAAATTAATGCTAAGAGTCCACAGGGCCGGCGCCAGTTGGTGCCAGTTGGTGCCAGTTGGCGCCAGTTGGCGCCAAAGATTATGTGATTGGTGCATAGTGGGTAGCCGAATTAATGTTTGCTCGGCATTTTGCCATGTTGCTGTTATTCGGCGCCACAGCAAGCCACTACTGGCGCCAACTGGCGCCGGCCCAGTGGACTCCTAGCATCATTGGCGCAACTTGGCTCGCGCCATTACTTTCCAATAGGCGGATTGTTTGTGACATTTGGTTCCACTTGGTGGACACTTCGCGCCGATTGCTTGTTGCGTGACGTAAATTTTCAATATTTAGAAATTTTCTTGCCGGCAAACTCAATTTTTGCCATCGTTACGTGCCACCATGAGCCAGTTGGGAGGCAGTTTGAGCCACTGCACGCCACTAGGCACCACAGCAAATTGCATTGGCATGAATTGGCATGAACTGGCAGCAACTGGCACCAGCCCAGAAGACTCCTAGCATCATTAGTGCAACTTGGCTCGCGCCATTCCATTGGATTCCAATAGGCGGATTGTTTGTGACATTTGGTTCCACTTGGTGGACACTTGGCACCGATTGCACGAACCAGTTGGGAGGCAGTTTGAGCCACTGCATGCCACTTGGCACCTTATTGGTGACACTAGCCGCCGCAGCGAATTGCATTGGCGTGAACTGACACCAACTGGCGCCGGCCCAGTAGACTTCTAGCATCATTGGCGCAACTTGGCTTGCGCCATTACATTCCAGTGGATTCCAATAGGCGCATTGTTTGTGACATTTGGTTCCACAACAAGCCGATTGCTTGTGACGTTGTGACGTAAATTTTCAATATTTTGAAATTTTCTTGCCAGCAATCTCAATTTTTGCCGTTGTTACGTGCCACCACGAGCCAGTTGGGAGGCAGTTTGAGCCACTGCACGCCACTAGGCGCCTTATTGGCGACACTAGCCGCCGCAGCGAATTGCATTGGCGTGAACTGGCACCAACTGGCGCCGGCACAATGGACTCTTAACATAGCATAAGTTAGCTTTTTTTTTTTAGCATTTTTTAATCGTAAACATTAGATGTAATTTACACCTCCGTTAAGCGTACCTTCAGCTGGTAAGGAAGGAAGTGCATGGAAATAGGAAGCTTTCGGATTCCACATATAAAATGCAAAGTTAGCCTGTAAAGCTAACCCTGAATTGACACAAAGAGGCTAAATGTGTTTTTATTTTCATTTTAATGATATCCCTTACACAACAACACCAGGCAGGGGGCAACATCACCGGAGAGCTTTGTATAGAAATGTACTAGCCTATTGTTTCTAATCATATTACATGTTCTCCCCCTCATCTGCATGTGGTTATCTCCTGGCGAGGTTACTCAAAAACTGGTCCGACCTTGCTCGGTGTAAGTCCTTTCCATGCCAGACTTTTTCGAATAATGAAAACAGGCAAACAGAACATGAAAATGACCAGAAGATGAACGTTTTTCATGGGAACAATTTGCAATGACAGGACAGCCATTAGTCGCTATTAGCGATGTTATTGTTCTGTCTGTCGGCATAGGCTTGTAAAGCGGTGGGAACAGCTGTAATGTACGCTCGCTAGGCCATAACATTAGGTACATAAAAAAGGGACGGAAAGTGGTGTACTGCACGGAATCATACTGGGTGTTTCGGTCACTGTCATTGAGCCAATATAAGACAACGCTGCATACGCCAAAGCAATTTGCTGTGGCACCTAGTGTCGCCAATAAGGTGCCTAGTGGCGTGCAGTGGCTCAAACTGCCTCCCAACTGGCTCGTGGTGGCACGTAACGATGGCAAAAATTGAGTTTGGCGGCAAGAAAATTTCAAAATGTTGAAAATTTTCGTCGCGCCACTTGCAACAAGCAAGTGTCCACCAAGTGGAACCAAATGTCACAATCAATCCGCCTATTGGAATCTACTGGAATGTAATGGCACGAGCCAAGTTGCGCCAATGATGCTAGGAGTCCACTGGGCTGGCGCCAGTTGGTGCCAGTTCACGACAATGCAATTTGCTGTGGCGCCGAGTGGCATGCAGTGGCTCAAACTGCCTCCCAACTGGCTCGTGGTGGCCCGTAACGATGGCAAAAATTTTGTTTGTTGGCAAGAAAATTTCAAAATGTGGAAAATTTTTGTCACGCCACTTGCAACAAGCAATCAGCGCCACCAAGTGGAACCAAATGTCACAAACAATCCGCCGATTGGAATCCACTGGAATGTAATGGCGCGAGCCAAGTTGCGCCAATGATGCTAGGAGTCTACTGGGCCGGCGCCAGTTGGTGCCAGTTCGCGCCAGTTCACACCAACGATTATGTGATTGGCGCGTAGTGGCTCGCTGTGGCGCAGAATAACGGCAACTTGGCAACATGCCGAGCGAATTCGGAGCCACAGCGAGCCACTACTTGCCAATGACATAATCTTTGGCATGAACTGGCGCCGGTCCAGTAGACTCCTAGCATCATTGGCGCAACTTGGCTCACGCCATTACATTCCAGTGGATTCCAATAGGCGGATTGTTTGTGACATTTGGTTCCACTTGGTGGACACTTGGCGCCGATTGCTTGTTGCAAGTAGCGTGACAAAAATTTTCAACATTTTGAATTTTTCTTGCTGGCAAACTCAATTTTTGCCGTTGTTACAGGCCACCACGAGCCAGTTGGGAGGCAGTTTGAGCCACTGCACACCACAGCAAATTGCATTGGCATTAACTGGCACCAACTGGCTCCAGCCCAGTGGACTCCTAACATCATTGGCGCAACTTGGCTCGTGCCATTACATTCCAGTGGATTCCAATAGGCGGATTGTTTGTGACATTTGGTCCCACTTGGTGGACACTTGGCACCGATTGCTTGATGCAAGTGGCGTGACAAAAATTTTCAACATTTTGAAATTTTTTTGCCGGCAAACTCAATTTTTGCCGTCGTTACGGGCCACCACGAGCCAGTTGGGAGGCAGTTTGAGCCACTGCATGCCACTAGGCACCTTATTGGTGACACCCAGTGGACTCTTAACTCTTAGCGTAAGTTAGCTTTTTTTATTTTTAGCATTTTTTTAGTCATCAATACGTGGATGCAGGTCATTCTCGCTGGTGTGTTCAGACGATGAAAGGATACTCACGTTTGATGCAGCGATTGGTTCCCGGAGCCACAGCCCAGCCGGAGCAGCACTGCTGACCTCCGCACACGTTAGGCCTGGACAGAGGGGGGACGTATGCACAAAGAACGGTGAGACAAGATACACTAGAACCCGATTATGTCGACGTCGGCATAAGCGGTTGTCGACATAAAATAAAAAATAAACTTCGTCCCTTGCTACTTTGTCCTTAGAATTCCGCGGTTTAACTCTTATGTTTATTCCAAAATATTTCGATGACTAAATTGTGCTATTTTCTGCTAGAATATGAGTCAAAAATTCGCAAAAATTTTGCCTAAATTGAAGCATTTTTAAGCATAAAATTGGCAAAATGAACTAAAATACAGGCATTCAGAATACGCATTCAAATACATAATGTCTTACATTTATGTAGTATCCTACCCTGGTCACTAGGTGGTGATGCACAAAAAAACACCAGACAAATTTATGACAACAGGCCCCGCCTCTCACCCAAAGACAGCTGGGATAGGCTCCAGCATACCCCCTGCGTACAAAACACCCACACTAAGCTAAAACTCAAATCTTAATCCCCCAATATCACCGGAAGACGTTATTATGTCCACTCTACTGGGTAATATAAGCATAACAGTGACTATAGGGTTGCTATTTCATGTGTACAGGGCTCTAATAATTATTATCGGTTGAAATTCAACACCATTATTTATAATATGCATCCCATAATCAGTTCCCAGTTCCACATGTCCAAAAGGAGTAGGAAGAAGCAAAGCTTATTAAATCCTACCCCTCCATCTGGTACTTTTACAATCAGTAACTGTTACATTTGTTCACTTCCTGCTTTCCTAATATAATTTAAGTTTTTTTTTTTGTCACGTACTGAAGTACGAGGTGATATGACCGGGGGTCAAGTATTCGACAGCCGCACCACAAACCACAATAAGCTTACTAATTACCTTTTTAGTGGTTAGCACGCAGGCCTCACAGCTAGGAGACCAGGGTTCAATTCCACCCTCGGCCATCTCTGTGTGGAGTTTGCATGTTCTCCCCGTCCGGGTACTCCGGTTTCCTCCCACATTCCAAAAACATGCTAGGTTAATTAGCGACTCCAATTTGTCCATAGGTATGAATGTGAGTGTGAATGGTTGTTTGTCTATATGTGCCCTGTGATTGGCTGGCCACCAGTCCAGGGTGTACCCCGCCTCTCGCCCCCAAGAAGACAGCCGGTGACGACCCTCGTGAGGATAAGCGGTAGAAAATGAATGAACATTATTCCAACAGTAAAATATGGTGGTGGTAGTGTGATGGTCTGGGACTGTTTTGCTGCATCAGGACCTGGAAGACTCACTGTGATAAATGGAACCATGAATTATTGTTAATATGCAAATATGGGCTGTACGGCGGACGAGTGGTTAGCTCGCAAGCCTTACAGCTAGGAGAACCGAGTTCAATTCCAACCTCTGCTATCTCTGTGTGGAGTTTGCATGTTCTCCGTCGTGCATGCGTGGGTTTTCTCCGGGTACTCCGGTTTCCTCCCACATTCCAAAAAAAACATGCTAGGTTAATTAGCGACTCCAAATTGTCCATAGGTATGAATGTGAGTGTGAATGGTTGTTTGTCTATATGTGTCCTGTGATTGGCTGGCCACCAGTCCAGAGTGTACCCCCGTCCTCTCGCCCGAAGACAGCTGGGATAGGCTCCAGCACTCCCATAAGTGGGACTGACTGTACGACTGAACAGACCCACAGCGTGACAACCGGTGCGTGTGTGTGGGCGGCCTCCTCCCGGTCCCTTCGCCTGACAAAAACCAATCTGATTTAATGTTGTTTTAGGTTCAGACCATTTCGATGGGGGCGGCTGATCGATAATGACACCTCGGGAGATTACGTTTTAATAGAATTTAAAGCAATAAAGCGAGAATCAGGGAAGGGTCAGGAAACTCGATCTGAGCGCCGACGTTCCTCTGACCGTCGGCATTGGAAAACAAGCGTGGAGTTATTTGAACCTTGGAGGGATTATGCGAGACACACGGGACATGAAAAGCACCCTACGTACATCCTCGGTAAATCGCTGAGCAAATTAGAAACGACGAGATTCTTTGCACTCGTTAATCCTCCATCGTTACCAATTTTTGTGCAGCGGAGGCGCTGGCACCGATTTGGCCGCCATCGTCTGACTCGTGGATGATTTGAGAAGATAGGGCACGCATTGACTTCTTGACCTGGCTTGGATTTTTACTCATCCGCCTATTGGAATCCACTGGAATGTAATGGCGCGAGCCAAGTTGCACTAATGATGCTAGGAGTCCATTGGGCCAGTGCCAGTTGGTGCCAGTTCATGCCAATGCAATTTGTTGTGGCGCCTAGTGGCGTGCAGTGGCTCAAACTGCCTCCCAACTGGCTCATGGTGGCACGTAACGATGGCAAAAATTGAGTTTGTCGGCAAAAACCAAATGTCACAATGCACCTATTGGAATCCACTGGAATGTAATGGCGCGAGCCAAGTTGCGGCAATGATGCTAGGAGTCTACTGGGCCAGCGCCAGTTGGTGCCAGTTCATGCCAGTTCATGCCAGTTCATGCCAGTTCATGCCAATGCAATTTGTTGTGGCGCCTAGTGGCGTGCAGTGGCTCAAACTGCCTCCCAACTGGCTCGTGGTGGCCCGCAAACGACGGCAAAAATTTTGTTTGTCGGCAAGAAAATATCAAAATATTGAAAATCTTCGTCACGCCACTTGCAACAAGCAATCGGCGCCAAGTGTCCACCAAGTGGAACCAAATGTCACAAACAATGCACCTATTGGAATCCACTGGAATGTAATGGCGCGAGCCAAGTTGTGGCAATGATGCTAGGAGTCTACTGCGCCAGCGCCAGTTGGTGCCAGTTCATGCCAGTTCATGCCAGTTCATGCCAATGCAATTTGCTGTGGCGCCTAGTGGCGTGCAGTGGATCAAACTGCCTCCCAACTGGCTCATGGTGGCACGTAACGATGGCAAAAATTCAGTTTGTCGGCAAAAAAATTTCAAAATATTGAAAAATTTCAAAATATTGAAAATTTTCATTGCGCCACTTGCATCAAGCAATCGGTGCCAAGTGTCCACCAAGTGGAACCAAATGTCACAAACAATCCACCTATTGGAATCCACTGGAATGTAATGGCGCGAGCCAAGTTGCGGCAATGATGCTAGGAGTCTACTGGGCCAGCGCCAGTTGGTGCCAGTTCATGCCAGTTCATGCCAGTTCATGCCAATGCAATTTGTTGTGGCGCCTAGTGGCGTGCAGTGGCTCAAACTGCCTCCCAACTGGCTCGTGGTGGCACGTAACGATGGCAAAAATTGAGTTTGTCGGCAAGAAAATTTCAAAATCACGCAACAAGCAATCGGCGCGAAGTGTCCACCAAGTGGAACCAAATCTCACAAACAATCCGCCTATTGGAATCCACTGGAATGTAATGGCGCGAGCCAAGTTGCGCCAATGATGCTAGGAGTCTATTGGGACGGCGCCAGTTGGTGCCAGTTCACGCCAATGCAATTCGCTGCGGCGGCGAGTGTCACCAATAAGGTGCCTAGTGGCGTGCAGTGGCTCAAACTGCCTCCCAACTGGCTCGTGGTGGCACGTAACGATGGCAAAAATTGAGTTTGTCGGCAAGAAAATTTCAAAATATTGAAAATTTTCATTGCGCCACTTGCATCAAGCAATCGGCGCCAAGTGTCCACCAAGTGGAATCAAATGTCACAAACAATTCACCTATTGGAATCCACTGGAATGTAATGGCGCGAGCCAAGTTGCGGCAATGATGCTAGGAGTCTACTGGGCCAGCGCCAGTTGGTGCCAGTTCATGCCAGTTCATGCCAGTTCATGCCAATGCAATTTGGTGTGGCGCCTAGTGGCGTGCAGTGGCTCAAACTGCTTCCCAACTGGCTCGTGGTGGCCCGCAAACAACGGCAAAAATTTTGTTTGTCGGCAAGAAAATTTAAAAATGTTGAAAATCTTCGTCACGCCACTTGCAACAAGCAATCGGCGCCAAGTGTCCACCAAGTGGAACCAAATGTCACAAACAATGCACCTATTGGAATCCACTGGAATGTAATGGCGCGAGCCAAGTTGTGGCAATGATGCTAGGAGTCTACTGCGCCAGCGCCAGTTGGTGCCAGTTCATGCCAGTTCATGCCAGTTCATGCCAATGCAATTTGCTGTGGCGCCTAGTGGCGTGCAGTGGATCAAACTGCCTCCCAACTGGCTCATGGTGGCACGTAACGATGGCAAAAATTGAGTTTGTCGGCAAAAAAATTTCAAAATATTGAAAAATTTCAAAATATTGAAAATTTTCATTGCGCCACTTGCATCAAGCAATCGGTGCCAAGTGTCCACCAAGTGGAACCAAATGTCACAAACAATCCACCTATTGGAATCCACTGGAATTTAATGGCGCGAGCCAAGTTGTGGCAATGATGCTAGGAGTCTACTGGGCCAGCACCAGTTGGTGCCAGTTCATGCCAGTTCATGCCAGTTCATGCCAATGCAATTTGTTGTGGCGCCTAGTGGCGTGCAGTGGCTCCAACTGCCTCCCAACTGGCTCGTGGTGGCACGTAACGATGGCAAAAATTGAGTTTGTCGGCAAGAAAATTTCAAAATATTGAAAATTTTCATTGCGCCACTTGCATCAAGCAATCGGTGCCAAGTGTCCACCAAGTGGAACCAAATGTCACAAACAATGCACCTATTGGAATCCACTGGAATGTAATGGCGCGAGCCAAGTTGCAGCAATGATGCTAGGAGTCCACTGGGCCGGCGACAAATTAGAAACCTGAGCAAATTAGAAACAACGAGATTCTTTGTACTCGTTAATCCTCCATCGTTAAAAAAAAAATTGCCAATTTTTGTGCAGCGGAGGCGCTGGCACCGATTTGGCCGCCATCGTCTGACTCGTGGATGATTTGAGAAGATAGGGCACGCATTGACTTCTTGACCTGGCTCGGATTTGTACTCATTAAGAGCTACGCGTGGCGCCGAGGCGTCACGGAGATAACGTGTAGTTGTTTAGGCCCCTTTGGCGAGCTCTCCGTTGACGTAAATCAAACACATCAGACACGCGCCAAAGTCATCAGTCAACACGTACAAATTCCATCACATGATTTATCCCCCCCCCCCAATGAAGACTTTGATACCGGCGGGTCGCTGTTAACATGATAAATCAGCTGTGTGTTAACACCTTGTCATTTGTTTACTACGATTTTGCAAAAATGAAAGTGGGTGGGGGCGGCACGGTGGTCTAGGGGTTAGCGCGCAGACCTCACAGCTAGGAGACCAGGGTTCAATTCCACCCTCAGGCATCTCTGTGTGGAGTTTGCATGTTCTCCCCGTGCATGCGTGGGTTTTCTCCTGGTACTCCGGTTTCCTCCCACATTCCAAAAACATGCTAGGTTAATTAGCGACTCCAAATTGTCCATAGGTATGAATGTGAGTGTGAATGGTTGTTTGTCTATATGTGCCCTGTGATTGGCTGGCCACCAGTCCAGGGTGTACCCCGCCTTACGCCCGAAGACAGCTGGGATAGACTCCAGCACCCCCGCGACCCTCGTGAGGAAAAAGCGGTAGAAAATGAATGAATGAATGAAAGTGGGTGGAGTCACGTGTCGGCTACAGAAAGTAGCGAGTCAGCGTGAAAGTGGGAAAAAAAAAAGTCAATGCCAATGCTGAGGGCATGAGAGAGTGAAGGAAGCTGAGTGGTCATTCCAAGCGGAAATGTGTCAGGAAAAAACACTTTGTGGATCCTCTTCCTCGAATATGGCAATAAATTAATATGCTTTATGTTCGTCAGAACTTAATATTTTTATTAGTTTATTACAGAATCATGGAATTATGTCAAAACCTCACCAAGTAGGTTACACTGTTTTTATTTTAGTTAGTTTAGCGAAAATGACTCACATTATGTTTCATTGTTGTTGTGACAGGGCTGGTTGGCAACCTCGAGTGGTTGGCACGCAGGCCTCACAGCTAAGAAACCTGAGTTCAATCCCACTCTCGGCCATCTCTGTGTGGATTTTCTCCGAGTATTCCGGTTTCCTCCCACATTCCAAAAACATGCTAGGTTAATTAGCCACTCCAAATTGTCCATAGGTATGAATGTGAGTGTGAATGGTTGTTTGTCTATATGTGCCCTGTGATTGGCTGGCCACCAGTCCAGGGTGTACCCCACCTCTCGTGCATAATTAGGTACGAAAAAAAACATACATAAGTCGCACTGGAGTATAAGTCGCACAAGGCCAAAACTGCATAATTAGGTTAACAAAAAAACATACATAAGTCGCACTGGAGTATAAGTCGCACATGGCCAAAAATGCATAATTAGGTAAGAAAAAAAACATACATAAGTAGCACTGGAATATAAGTCACACAAAGCCAAAAATGCATGATTAGGTACGGAAAAAAAACATACATAAGTCACACTGGAGTATAAGTCGCACATGGCCAAAAATGCATAATTAGGTATGAAAAAAACATACATAAGTCGCACTGGAGTATAAGTCGCACAAGGCCAAAAATGCATAATTAGGTAAGCAAAAACAACATACATAAGTCGCACTGGAGTATAAGTCACACAAAGCCAAAAATGCATAATTAGGTACGAAAAAAACATACATAAGTCGCTTTAGAGTATAAGTCGCACAAGGCCAAAAATGCATAATTAGGTAGAAAAAAACATACATAAGTAAACGGGGATTCCTTAAGCTTTCCTTAAGCTGGGCCTTAAACAAGCAGGTTAGGTTAGTTCAACTGTGCATACTATCTGATTAATGGCACGTTTCCGACGTGTTGTCTTGAAGCCTGCAGGATGTTTAAAGTAACACAAGGGCAGGGACGTATGGCCCTAACGTATATAAGTAAAGGTTTTGTCTAAAACGCGTGCCAGATAGATTCCATCAAAACGTCTCCTAGAAATTGTCTGGATAAGAAAAGAAAAGTCGTCTTGCAGAGGATCTTTTATTTGAGTGTCTATCCAAGGTCAGCCCAGGGTCCAATCCCTGTGTGATCATTATGTAAACACTCTCCCCACCGCCCTCATCTGTGAGTATCATGCTTTGTGTCCCTATGGAACAAACAGGACTGGATGCATAAAGGGTTCATTAGACAGAAAGAAAAGAGCTTTAATATGGAAACAAGCCATCTTCCTGTTGGGGAGGTTGACAGAGACACAAAACAAGAAAAGAAACAGAGACTTGTTGGACAAAACAGGTGGTTCTGATCCCCGGGCAGATTTTTTTTTTTTTTTTTTTTTGCAAATGGAGCCACAACAACACATGGTCCCTGGAACCAGGCACAAAAGTGGGACACACACTGAAGCAGTGTGGCTATTCCTCTATTCCTCAGTCAGAGTTTAAAAATGCATGTATTGGTCCTAATAATTTACATGCAATTATGTCATATGGCATATTTTCTTCTGTGATTGAGTGGAAAAGACACAAAACATCCATCCATCCATTTTCTATGCCGCTTATCCTCACTGGTCCTCACTGCGGTATGTTGGAGCCTATCCCAGCTGACTTTGGGGGCACACCTTGGACTGGTCGCCAGCCAAAACACACTCATGGTTCATACCTATGGACCAGGGGTGGGCAAACTACAGCCCGGGAGCCACATACGGCCCGCCAAGTGTTTGAATCCGGCCCGCCAGTTGCTTTCAAATTATTTTAACTTTTAAGATACAAACTGGCAACATGACTTGCAAGTTGGATGTCTTATTTTGTAAAAAAAAATAAAAATAAAAACTGTAAAATTACCGTATTTTCTGGACTATAAGTCGCTCCCGAGTATAAGTCGCACATGGCCAAAAATGCATAATTAGGTAGGAAAAAAACATACATAAGTCGCACTGGAGTATAAGTCGCACAAGGCCAAAAATGCATAATTAAGTAGAAAAAAACATACATAAGTCACACTGGAGTATAAGTCACAAGTCCAAAAATGCATAAATAGGTAAGAAAAAAAAAACATAAATAAGTTGCACTGGAGTATAAGTCGCACAAGGCCAAAAATGCATAATTAGTAGAAAAAAACGTACATAAGTCGCACTGGAATATAAGTCACACAAGGCCAAAAATGCATAATTAGGTAGGAAAAAAACCTATACATAAGTCACACTGGAGTATAAGTCACAAGTCCAAAAATGCATAAATAGGTAAGAAAAAAAAAACATAAATAAGTTGCACTGGAGTATAAGTCACACAAGGCCAAAAATGCCTAATTAGGTAGGAAAAAAAACATACATAAGTCACACTGGAGTATAAGTCACACAAGGCTAAAAATGCATAATTAGGTTAAAAAAACATACATAAGTCACACTGGAGTATAAGTCGCACAAGGCCAAAAATGCATAATTAGGTAGGAAAGAAAAACATACATAAGAACAGCCAACTTATGAAAAAAAGTGCTATGGTGCCACCCCTTCTATGGACAATTAATTAATTCACATTTTTGAATTAACTGTCCAGTCCGCGTATTAATTGACATCCTTATGATCAATATGGGGGCGATAAAGGCTTATTAATATGTTGGGATGATCAATAATGCAACCAGGGGGGGTTAAAGTTGTTATTATGGGATATTCCAGCTATTAGCTGCAAAGCAACCAATGAAAAAACTGCATCAATGGACTCTAACTAAAATGGGTGACTACTGACACATTGATTGACAGGTACTGGATTGTTGCTCCACTTACCCAACAAGTCGTCTCGTGCTGGTGGTGGACTTGCTGCTCTGCCTACGGTTCACTCTGGTCCTGGTCTGGGTGGGGGTCAGGCTGCTCGGGTGTCTGCCGGTCGTCCTCCGGGCAGAGTGGAGTTCCGCGGCACCTGCTTTAGGTAGAGGAGCCCTGCTGCCGCCATCGCCCTGCGGCGCCGTGCTCCTGGAGAGCCGGCTATGGGTGCTCTCCGGCGGGCTTTCACCGGCATCATGTGAGGGGTCCCAGACCGTCTTTCCCGGGGCTTCTTTCCTCCCACCTGTCGAGTCCGCGTGGGCATCACTTATCAGCGCAACCGCTAAAAACATCACCACAGCTAAGCCGGTGCGCTCCATTTGAGGGGTGTAGGAACTTTGAGTGTTTTGAAAAAAAAAAAGTGCCAAAAAAAAAACAACTCTCCTTCAAAAAGTTATTGACTAAGACGGCATCCTGTTTCTGTTCCTAAGTACGAAACAAGACTGGATAGTTCCTCATAATGACCACATTGAAGCAAACATAATTCCTAATAATAATTCCTCCTCCAATGAGGAGCAGCGCGCTGCTGAAGCTGAGGTCCGAATCCGAAGTGAGAGAAGAGTGTGCGTCCTTCGTGCTCCCATGAAGATCACCAACCAACCAACCAACCAACCACCACCTCTTTCGCCTCCGGAGTCACCCGGACTCTGCGTGGGTGGAGGAAACACCCCCTTGTCGACTGTATTATTATTGCTCCTGCTTTACCCCTGGAACTGGACGATACGGCAAGTTTTGGTATCGATCCGATACCATGTCAATCCGGAAGCGATATTGCCGATACCATGATACGTCTTCATTAACTTGTTGTTCATATAATTAGAATATTATATAATATAATAATCTATGATATTTTATTTTTTATTTATTATTATTTATTTTATTAATTTTACACAAACTCGTAATATTACGAAATATAATACATTCATGACAAAAATCATAATAACAACTTTAAGACTTTATTCTCGTGGGAAAAAAGTCATATAAGAATAAAGTAATATTTATTTTTATAATTCTATTTTTTATTTATTATCATTTATATTATTAATTTTACACAAACTCGTAATATTGGGAAAATAAAGTCATACAAAAATCGTAATAACAACTTTAAGACTTTATTCTTGTGGAAAAAAGTCATATGAGAAATAATTATATTTTTTATTTATTATAATATTTTATTAAAAAAATATATTTATTATTTATTTTTATTTAATTATATATTTTTTATTTATTATAATATTTTATAAAAAAAATGATTTATTATTCATTCATTCATTCATTAATTTTCTACCGTTTTTCCTCATGAGGGTCGCGGGGGTGGCTGGAGCCTATCCCAGCTGTCTTCGGGCGAGAGGCGGGGTACACCCTGGAACTGGACGATACGGCGTGTTTTGGTATCGATCCGATACCATGTCAATCCGGAAGCGATATTGCGGATACGGATACGTCTTCATTAACTTGTTGTTCATATAATTTTAATATTATATAATATAATAAATTTATGACAGAGTATCAGAGAAAAAAAGAATAAAATAGTAACTTTACGAGATAAAAAAAATATTATTTTATTTTTTATTTATTATCATTTATATTATTAATATAAAATTTATTATTATTAATTTAATAAACAAAAATCGTAATAACAACTTTAAGACTTTATTCTAGTGGGAAAAAGTCATATGAGAATAAAGTAATATTATTTATTTTTATAATTATATTTTTTATTTATTATCATTTATATTATTAATTTTACACAAACTTGTAATATTGGGAAAATAAAGTCATACATTCATGACAAAAATCGTAATAACTACTTTAAGACTTTATTCTTGTGGAAAAAGTCATATGAGAAATAATTATATTTTTTATTTATTATATTTTATTTTAAAAAATATTTATTATTTATTTTTATTTAATTATATATTTTTATTTATTATAATATTTTATTTAAAAAATTATTTATTATTCATTCATTCATTTTCTACCGTTTTTCCTCATGAGGGTCGCGGTGGTGCTGGAGCCTATCCCAGCTGTCTTCTTGGGGCGAGAGGCGGGGTACACCCTGGACTGGTGGCCAGCCAATCACAGGGCACATATAGACAAACAACCATTCACACTCACATTCATACCTATGGACAATTTGGAGTCGCTAATTAACCTAGCATGTTTTTGGAATGTGGGAGGAAACCCACGCATGCACGGGGAGAACATGCAAACTCCGCACAGAGATAGCCGAGAGTGGAATCGAACCCTGGTCTCCTAGCTGTGAAGTCTACGCGCTAACCACTCATCCACCGTGCAGCCAATTATCACCCTGTCCTATAGAAAAAGTACTTGATAGTACCTGATTCCTCTTATGGAAAAGCGTCAATGGCCATAGACTATAGCGAGAAGGTACCGCGCAGTGGAAAAAGTAGCATAATTAGCTCTTGTTCATAGCCAAACAAATGTTTGTGTTTACTCCGCATTGTAAACATCCACGTTGGCCCAGGCGGACATGCAGATGTAGCGCATGAAGCTCACATTTCAAATAGCATCGGAAAACCTTGGAAAATAGTGGCAAGGTTATGTAAGATCTCCCCATTCATCGCCTCTTCTCATCCGTGATGCATCATCACTTCCACCCCCCCCCCCCCCCCTTTTCGCCCCCCCTCCCTTAACTGTCTGGAAACAACACACTTCTCATCTACCATTAAATCTTAAACAAGCCAAAAAAGACAGCTGGCGCTTCCTTTTCGCTCATTCATCCCACAAAGAAGATGCACGTCGGCCTTGCTCGGGATTGATCCCCGAGCAACATGACCGCACTCGGAGCGCCGCGCTCCAAAAACACACAGCGGATATTTTAGAACCTCTCGAAATTTTTTCTGCTGAGGCTGCGTGCCGTCGCCGATTACTGCTAATCTTGTAGCCAGAAGAATCTAATTAGAGGAGGATGCATTTATCTTAGAAATTGTACAGGACGAGTGGAGACCAGGGTTCAATTCCAGCCTCGGCTATCTCTGTGTGGATTTTGCATGTTCTCCTCGTCCGGGTACTCCGGTTTCCTCCCACATTCCAAAAACATGCTAGGTTAATTAGCGACTCCAAATTGTCCATAGGTATGAATGTGAGTGTGAATGGTTGTTTGTCTATATGTGCCCTGTGATTGGCTGGCCACCAGTCCAGTGTGCAGGCCTCACAACTAGGAGACCCAAGTTCAATTATATATATATATATATATATATATATGTTTTATTTTTATATATTACACATACATTTTTAATATATATATATATATATATATATATATATTAAAAATTTATGTGTAATATATAAAAATAAAACAATAATAAAAAAAACATTATTTAAATGTTAAAATTTATTTTAAAATATTATATACATATAATATTTTTAAAATGTATGTGTAATATATGAAAAATAATAAAATAATTAAAAATATATATTTTTTAATGTATGTTTAATATATATAATAATTATAAAAATAATTAAAAACATAATTTATAATTTTTATATATTACACATACATTTTTAAAATATATATATATACACATATATACATAAATAAAATATTAAAAAGTATGTGTAATATATAAATAATAATTAAAAAAATAAAAAACATTATTTAAATGTTTAAATTTATTTTAAAAATATTATATATATAATATTTAAAAATGTATGTGTAATATATAAAAAATATAAAAATAATAAAAAAAATATTTTTAATGTATGTGTAATATATAAAAAAATAATAAAAATAATAAAAAAACATAATTTTTTACTTTATTTTAAATTATTTTATAATTATAATTTTTATGTGTAATATATAAAAAATAATAAAAATAATTAAAAAACATAATTTTTAAACTTTATTTTAAATTATTTTTATAATTTTTTATATATTACACATATATTTTTAAAATATATATATTCACACATATATACATATATATATAATATAAATGCATGTGTAATATATAAAAAATATAAAAAGAATAAAAACCTATATAATGTATGTAATATATTAAAAATAATAAAAATAAAAAAATACATTCATATATTATATGTATTAATATATTATTATTATATATTTTAACTATATATATATATATATATATATATATATATATATATATATATATATATATTTAAAAAGTGGCTACGATGGAAGGCACCAACACAGCTCATTAGCATTAAAGCTACAGCCCCATAAAAAGGCCACTAAAGGCGCTTTTAAACTGTCTAAGTCCTGATTCTGGCCAACACTTGACGCTATTGTGTGACCTGAAATTGTTAAAAAGGGGGGCGGGGGGGGACCACCCCAGTGATAAGCATCACACCCCCCCCCCCCCCTTAAAAGTACACCGATGTACGAAGGCACAGCGACACATGAGGGTTCTTTTACTTTTGAGTGACTGCCCTGTCGGCGCCAAGTGGGCCAAGGGTCAGAGTTCAAGTGTCTCTATTAAAAAGCCAAACAGTATCATTACAGCCCAATGAAGGGGCTGTCAACCAAGCGCTCTCGGCTTCGGCTCCTGAATTTTAAGTGAATGATGCCTGAATCGGCCTCTGTGAGAACGTCGAGTCTTTTCGTTGAGCTACCTTTTTTTCGACATTTGCATCAAAGTTCAGATCCGTCCTTCGTCTCTGCGAGCAGCGAACATAATAGCAACATTGTTCCGTGCAGGCAAGTAGTCTGGACCTGAGGGAAAAGGTGGGAGAAGGAGGTTCCTTTTTTTTTTTTTTTTGGCAGCTTACCCACGTCATGAAAGCTCTAACGACATAATTTATTCCTTTTTTATTTCATCGAGCGTGACCCTGCTTCCTCTGGACCGATATTTAAGGGGATCTCCATCATCCTTAGCGGTCATGCACGCACGAGAAGAAGGATGAAGATGTTGTCGGGTTAAACGTGGACAAGGTCCTCTGTCAGCAATGAATGAATGGCCTTATAAAAAAAAAAAGAAAATTACATGAAAATCAATTCATAAATAAATAAATAAATAATAATAATAATAATAATAATAATAATAATAATATATATAATATATATAATAAATATATAATATAATAAATAGTAATAATAAAGTCATACGATTACAAGAAAAACATGAATTTTCTACATTATGAGGGGGGAAAAAAAACATCATTCCTCGCTATAATAAAAAAATAATAATAATAATAATAATAATATAATATATAATAAATATATAATATAATAAATAGTAATAATAAAGTCATACGATTACAAGAAAAACATTTCTACATTATGAGGGGAAAAAACAGCACGTTTGTACCATAATAAAATCATATTACAAATAAAAAATATATATACTTTTATGGAAATTTAATTATGAACATCATTTCTCGCTATAATAAAAAAAAAATAATAATAATAATAATAATAATAATATAATATATAATAAATATATAATATAATAAATAGTAATAATAAAGTCATACGATTACAAGAAAAACATGAATTTTCTACATTATGAGGGGAAAAAACAGCACGTTTGTACCATAATAAAATCATATTACAAATAAAAAATATATATAATTTTATGGAAATTTAATTATGAACATCATTCCTCGCTATATTGCATTTTTTTCAAAAAATTATCAAAAAATTATCACTGTTTTATCATCCGTGATGACATATTAGTCAAAAAAACATATACAAATACATAACATATACATATGTTTATACATAAACAAGGTTCTCCTCTCATACAGTGTGGAAGTGGTTTTAGTGACTTTTGAAAATCAATTCATTACGCAAATAAGTAATAATAAAGTCATATGATTACAAGAAAAACATGAATTTGCTACATTATGAGGGGAAAAACAGCACGTTTGTGCCATAATAAAATCATATTACAAATAAAAAATATATATAATTTCATGGAAATTTAATTATGAACATCATTTGATGATAATAAAGTTGTAATGTTACAAAAAAAAATAGAATGCAGTTGTATTATAATAAACCAGAAGTATTTTATAGTACAGAGTATGTACGTATGTACTCTATGAATAGTATACAGATATTCCGCTCCCTCGCTATATTGCATTTTTTTCAAAAAATAATCAAAAAATGATCACTGTTTTATGATCCATGATGACATATTAGTCAAAAATATTGATAAAGTTGTATGTGGTAATGTTATGAAACATTACATTACATTACATTTCACATTGCCTGGAGACATAAACAAGGTTCTCCTCTCATACAGTGTGGAAGTGGTTTTGGTGACTTTTGTCATCCATCCCCACTCGCTTTCAGAAACGCTTTCAGAAGTTTAGTACATGTATCATAAATTTAGGTCCAGCATGAAGATGTTGTAAGGGTAAATGTTTGTACCATAATAAAATCATATTACAAATAAAAAATATACAATTTTATGGAAATTTAATTATGAACATTATTTGATGAAAATTAAGTTGTAATGTAAATTTTTTTTTTACTTTACTAGATTGCGGTGGTATTACAATAAACCAGAAGTATTTTATAGTAATAGTATGTACGTATGTACTGTATGAATAGTATACAGATATATTTTTATCATTATTATATTAGTAAAAAAATATTGATAAAGTTGTATGTGGTATTCTGGGCACTTCACTAGGCATCAGTAATGTTATGAATGTATTACATTACATTACACGTTGCCTGGAGACATAAACAAGGTTCTCCTCTCATACAGTGTGGAAGTGGTTTTGGTGACTTTTGTCATCCGTCCGAAACACTTTCAGGAGTTTAGTGTATGTATCATAAATTTAGGTCACTCCAAGTACCATGAGAGTACTGGCTGGACCAGTTCATGCTCCTCCTGGGTGTCCTCCACAGTCCACAAACAGGCATGGAAAATGGAGTCCCACAGTAAGTGTTTTTTCCACATTACCATCAGGATAGAAAGTGATATCTGTGGCGACTACCTCCCATCCGTCCACTCTCACCACAGCACGTCTCCGTACATTTATCTCCCAAAATGTGCACCACTGACTGACTCCTGAAAGACAAGAAGGACACGGCGTCTGGTACCCAAGGTCCAAAAGCGTTCCAGTAGTCAATAAACTGAACTCACTTACCTCCGTCAGATGGATAAACCATTCAAATGTGCTTCTTCCCACTGAGACACAGGACTCACTCCGTTCATGCTGTTGTTCTATGGAGATGAGGGAACAGATACACATGCACATGGCGATAGATTGAAACCGGCAAAATTATGAAGGTCATTTATTGCGTCACCCGAGTTCAATTCTCTGTGTGGAGTTTGCATGTTCTCCCCGTGCATGCGTGGGTTTTCTCCGGGTACTCCGGTTTCCTCCCACATTCCAAAAACATGCTAGGTTAATTAGCCACTCCAAATTGTCCATAGGTATGAATGTGAGTGTGAATGGTTGTTTGTCTATATGTGCCCTGTGATTGACACTGATTGACACATATATACGTATATACATACGTACATACATATGTATATACATACATACATACTTACGTACGTACATACATACATACATACGTACGTATATACGTACATACATACGTATATACGTACATACATACGTACATACATACATACGTACGTACATACATACGTACGTACATACATACATACGTACGTACGTACGTACATACGTACGTACATACGTACGTACATACGTACATACACATACATACGTACATACACATACATACGTACATATACATACATACGTACATATACGTACATACATACGTACATATACATACATACATACGTACATATACATACATACATACGTACATATACATACATACACACGTACATATACATACATACACATACATACATACGTACATATACATACATACACATACATATACATACATACATACGTACATACATACATACGTACATACATACATACATACGTACATACATACATACGTATATACATATATACATACGTACATACACATACATACGTGTATATATACACATACATACGTGTATATATACACATACATACGTGTATATATACACATACATACGTACATATACATACATACGTATATATACATAGATACATACGTACATACATACATACATACATACATACATACATACATACATATACATACATACACATACATACATATATATACATACATATATACATACATATATACATAAATATATAAAATAAAAAATGAACTTATGGATGATAATTTCATTTCGTCCCTCGCCACTTTGCACTTAGAATTTCACGGTTTCACTGTTATGTTTGTTCCATAATATTTCCATGACTAAATTGTGCTATTTTCTGCTAGAATATGAGTACGAGTATATACATACATATTTAAGCAAAAGTTGAGCCTAAATTGAAGCATTTTGAAGCATAAAACTGGCAAAATGAACTAAAATACAGGCATTCAGAATACGCATTCAAAGACGTGATGTTGTATATTTATGTAGTATTCTACTATGGTCACTAGGTGGTGATGCACAAAAAACACCTGACGGATTTATCACAACAGGTACAATGATACTCCGCCTCTTACCCGAAGACAGCTGGGATAGGCTCCAGCACCCCCCACAAGATGACAACAATCTCTACCATTTACCAGGCCCCTAAGAAGGTCAAAGTTCACCAGTTATGAAAACCAATTAACTCCAAACCAACATAGTCGTACTTCAATACTAAAGTTAGCGAAACAGGTATGGAAAAAGATGTTCTTTATTTTTCTGAAGCTGCTGCACCTCACCTCATACTTAAAAAGCCTCGGAATTGAACTCATGTGTTATTCGTGTGTGTGTGTGTAATAGCGGCGTATTTATTTGTCATGCATCTTTAAAAAGGCTTTTCAAGCAGTACCTGTAAACACGTCTAATATCCTCCTCATTTGGCTCCTTCATGCTAATTGACTCCAGACACAAATAAGAACAAACCAGCTGGGAATTCTGACTATGTTGAACGTCAAAGGACCTCAAGTATTTGCTTTGAAATGTTTATAGGGATGAAAGGCAATGTCGTCCGTAAATCACGCCTGTGGAACTTTTCAATCGCGTGCTCCCCCCCAACCCTCCCCCCCCAGCCCTACCAATGAAAAGCACACTCTAAAGCAGGGGTCTCAAACATGCAGCCCGCGGGCCAAATGTGGCCCGCAGGATACTACTTTGAGGCCCCCGCCTTTGATATGAAAGTTTATCATGTACCCAGAAAAAAATTATTACGTTTGATTAATGTTCATGTTAAAGGTTAAATAACTGTTAATAGTTATCCTCCCTATCCGTGTGGAAGTGGTAAGTTTTTTGGCTATTTAAGTTGAAAGGAAATAACTTGAAGGCTACCGTTTAGGTCGCTAGCTCTCTAGTTTGCGAGTTAGCATGTGTCTCAAGACCCTGCAGTTGCGCAATATGTTGTAAATAAAAAGAGTATAAATGTGACTATAGTCGTGTTTTGTCATGTCTACAGGGCTCTAATAATGCTTTGTTCATTTTAATATGAAAAAAAATAATTTGTCTACCCACCAACTATATGTGTGTTTTTTAAGGTTCTCCTCTATCACAGTGTGGAAGTGGTTTTGGTGTTTTTTTTTTTTTTTTTAGTTTTTATTATTTGCTGTTTTATTATTATTATTATATTTATTTATTTATTATTGATTGATTGAATTTTTTTATTCTTGATTTGTTTATTTATTTTTCATCTAATTTTGTGTAGAAAAATAAAAAGTAATATTTGAGAACAGTGGAATGTTTTATCAGAGTTTTTCTTGTAGAAAATTGGAAGTTTTTAAAAAATTTTTGTTTTTAATAAATGCGTTTATTTTTTAAATTTTTTTTGGAAAACCTGATGCGGCCCAGTCTCACCCAGACCCTAACTCCAGTGGCCCCCCAAGTAAATGGAATTTGAGACCCCTGCTCTAAAGTGTGTGATCTGTGATTTTGACATCGGGCCATTGAGCAAGGCGGATTCGGGTGTGTTTTACCGCGTGGAAGAGATGATGCATAAAGCCTATTTTGCTGCCTGACTCACGGATGACACGCGCCTTTCCGATCCGACACACAACTTCGCTATGGTGCGGCACGCCGGGGGCGGGCTAATTGCTGGCTGCGTTCTTCACATATGTAGCATTTCAGTCTCATGTTTGACGAGGTCCCGGCGGACAGGCCTCACGCTTGGTTAGCTCCGGAGCGGCGAATCATGTGCTCGGCAACCGTTAGACGAACGAGACGTCTTCTTCGCTGCCCCCAATTAACAGTGAAGGTCGAGCACCAGAAAGTTATGATGCGATTTAACCCCCCCGCATGAGGTCAATTTGACCTGAACGGCTCCCCGCTAAGCATGATAAATTTGTTATTTTTCAATCCATTAAACCTTTTGCGCATAGTCCATTTAGCCAGAACAAACCGCCGGCCTGGCTTGACCTATGACCTGTTTTTTTTTTTTTTTTTTTCCACAATTAGGCTTCAAAGCGATGTGTGCCACAGGTTCAGGCCAAATGTGGCCCGCAGGACACTAGTTTGAGGCCCCCGCCTTTGATATGAAAGTTTCATGTACCCAGAAAAAAATTATTACGTTTGATTCATGTTCATGATAAAGGTTAAATAACTGTTAATAGTTATCCTCCCTATCCGTGTGGAAGTGGTAAGTTTTTGGCTATTTATGTTGAAAGGAAATAACTTGAAGCTACCGTTTAGGTCGCTAGCTAACTCTAGTTTGCGAGTTAGCATGTGTCTCAAGACGCTGCAGTTGCGCAATATGTTGTAAATAAAAAGAGTATAAATGTGACTATAGTCGTGTTTTGTCATGTCTACAGGGCTCTAATAATGCTTTGTTCATTTTCATATGAAAAAAAATCATTTGTCTACCCACCAACTATGTGTTTTTTTTTTTAACGTTCTCCTCTCACACAGTGTGGAAGTGGTTTTGGTGGGTTTTTTTTTTAAGTTTTTATTATTTGCTGTTTTATTATTATTATTATATTTATTTATTTATTACTGATTGATTTTCTTTATTCTTGATTTATTTATTTTTCATCTTATTTTGTGCAGAAAAATAAAAATTAAAATATTTGAGAACAGTGGAATGTTTTATCAGAGCTTTTATTGTAGAAAATCGGAACCAAAGCACTGAAAAAGTTTGTATATTTTTCTGTTTTTAATAAATGCATTTTTTTTTGGGGGGGGGGGGGGGACCTGATGCGGCTGAAAAAAAAATTTGTCTACCCACCAAATTTATGTGGGTTTTTTTTTAAGGTTTTCCTCTCACATAGTGTGGAAGTGGTTTTGGTGTTTTTTTTATTATTATTATTAGTTTTTATTATTTGCCATTTTATTATTATTATTATATTTATTTATTTATTACTGATTGATTGATTTATTTTCTTTATTCTTGATTTTTTTATTTTTCATCTTATTTTGTGCAGAAAAATAAAAATTAAAATATTTGAGAAAAATGAAATGTTTTATCAGAGCTTTTATTGTAGAAAATCGGAACCAAAGCACTGAAAAAGTTTGTATATTTTTCTGTTTTTAATAAATGCATTTTTTTTGGGGGGGGGGACCTGATGCGGCTGAAAAAAAAATTTGTCTACCCACCAAATTTATGTGTTTTTTTTTTAAGGTTCTCCTCTCACATAGTGTGGAAGTGGTTTTGGTGTTTTTATTATTATTATTATTATTAGTTTTTATTATTTGCCATTTTATTATTATTATTATATTTATTTATTTATTACTGATTGATTGATTTATTTTCTTTATTCTTGATTTTTTTATTTTTCATCTTATTTTGTGCAGAAAAATAAAAATTAAAATATTTGAGAAAAATGAAATGTTTTATCAGAGCTTTTATTGTAGAAAATCGGAACCAAAGCACTGAAAAAGTTTGTATATTTTTTTGTTTTTAATAAATGCAGTTTTTTTGGGGGGGGGAAACCTGATGCGGCTGAAAAAAAAAATTGTCTACCCACCAAATTTATGTGGGGTTTTTTAAGGT
The DNA here is from genome assembly GCF_030265055.1 of Doryrhamphus excisus. Lineage (NCBI taxonomy): Eukaryota > Metazoa > Chordata > Actinopteri > Syngnathiformes > Syngnathidae > Doryrhamphus > Doryrhamphus excisus. Next base: position 4,047,657 of record NC_080478.1, read on the forward strand.
TCTCCTCTCACATAGTGTGGAAGTGGTTTTGGTGTTTTTTTTTCATTATTATTAGTTTTTATTATTTGCCGTTTTATTATTATTATATTTATTTATTTATTACTGATTGATTGATTTTCTTTATTCTTGATTTATTTATTTTTCATCTTATTTTGTGCAGAAAAATAAAAATTAAAATATTTGAGAAAAATGAAATGTTTTATCAGAGCTTTTATTGTAGAAAATTGGAACCAAAGCACTGAAAAAGTTTGTATATTTTCCTGTTTTTAATAAATTCATTTTTTTTTTTTTGAAAACCTGATGCGGCCCAGCCTTGCCCAGACCCTAGCTCCAAGTAAATTGAGTTTCAGACCCCTGACATAGAGGATCTTTGCCTGGGGGACCCACTCTCACCCTTCAATGACTAGCGGTGACCCAAATTGCAAGGAATTTTCAACAAAAAAAAAAAAAGTGCTCTTCTCCAGCAGATATCTACAGCTGTGTGTCACACAAAAATAGTCACTATACAAAAAAAAAGTCAACTAAATTGCAGTCAGATCTCTGACTCGTGTAAGCATAGTGCGTCTATTTCGATTCATGACATTTTTATGAGGCTGCACGGTGGGCGAGTGGTTAGCGTGCAGACCTCACAGCAAGAACACCAAAGTTCAATCCCACCCTCGGCCATCTCTTTGTGGAGTTTGCATGTTCTCCGGGTACTCCGGTTTCCTCCCAGATTCCAAAAACATGCTAGGTTAATTAGCGACTCCAAATTGTCCATAGGTATGAATGTGAGTGTGAATGGTTGTTTGTCTATATGTGACCTGTGATTGGCTGGCCACCAGTCCAGAATGTACCCCGCCTCTCATCTGAAGACAGCCGGTGACGACCCTCGTGAGGATAAGCGGTAGAAAATGAATGAACATTATTCCAACAGTAAAATATGGTGGTGGTAGTGTGATGGTCTGGGACTGTTTTGCTGCATCAGGACCTGGAAGACTCACTGTGATAAATGGAACCATGAATTATTGTTAATATGCAAATATGGGCTGCACGGCGGGTAAGTGGTTAGCGAGCAGGCCATACAGCTACGAGACCCGAGTTCAATTCCACCCTCGGCCATCTCTGTGTGGAGTTTGCATGTTCTCCCCGTGCATGCGTGAGATACTAGTAGAAGAATGAGGAGGAACATGCAAGTTTCTGACACACAGTAGCTGGTCTTTTATGATTGGGGTGATAAAGAGATAATAGAGAACAGGACTTCTATGTCGACTAAGTAGGCCGTGCCTCCCATCGCTACCTCGCTCGTAAATCACACACCAGAGGGAGTTGTTGACTTGTTGTGTAACACAATTGACTACAAGCCCACACAACCCACCTCAGCTCTTCAAGTATGAATGATGTGCTACACCAAGGGGTCTCAAACTCAATTTACTTGGGGGCCGCTGGAGCTAGGGTCTGGGCCGCATCAGGTTTTCCAAAAAAAAAACACAAAAAAAACACATTTATTAAAAAAAAAATTTTAAAACTTCGCTTTCACTGTTCTCAAATATCTTAATTTTTATTTTTCTACACAAAATAAGATGAAAAATAAATAAACAAATCAATAATAAAGAAAATCAATCAGTAATAAATAATAAAAAAAAACCCAACAAAAACCACTTCCACACTGTGTGAGAGGAGAACCTTAAAAAACCCCACATATAGTTGGTGGGTAGACAAAAAAAAATTTTCAGCCGCATCAGGTTCCCCCCCCCCCAAAAAATGCATTTATTAAAAACAGAAAAATATACAAACTTTTTCAGTGCGTTGGTTCTTCATTTTTATTTTTCTGCACAAAATAAGATGAAAAATAAATAATCAAGAATAAAGAAAATCAATCAATCAGTAATAAATAAATATAATAATAATAATAATAATAAAACGGCAAATAATAAAAACTAAAAAAAAAAAAAAAACACCAAAACCACTTCCACACTGTGTGAGAGGAGAACCTTAAAAAAAAACCACATATATTTGGTGGGTAGACAAATTATTATTTTTCACATTAAAATGAACAAAGCATTATTAGAGCCCTGTAGACATGACAAAACACGACTATAGTCACATTTATACTCTTTTTATTTATTTACAACATATTGCGCAACTGCAGCGTCTTGTGACACATGCTAACTCGCAAACTAGAGAGCTATAGCGACGTAAACGGTAGCCTTCAAGTTATTTCCTTTAAACTTAAATAGCAAAAAAACTTACCACTTCCACACGGATAGTGAGGATAACTATTAACAGTTATTTAACCTTTAACATGAACATTAATCAAACGTAATATTTTTTTCTGGGTACATGATACCATACAGCAGGGGTCTCAAACTCAATTTACTTGGGGGCCACTGGAGCTAGGGTCTGGACGAGACTGGGTCAGGGATCAGGTTTTCCAAAAAAAAAAAAAAAAAACGCATTTATTAAAAAAAAAAAAAAAATTTAATTTTTTTATTTACAACATATTGCGCAACTGCAGCGTCTTGTGACACATGCTAACTCGCAAACTAGAGAGCTAGCGACCTAAACGGTAGCCTTCTAGTTATTTCCTTTCAACTTAAATAGCCAAAAACTTACCACTTCCACACGGATAGGGAGGATAACTATTAACCGTTATTTAACCTTTAACATGAACATTAATCAAACGTAATCATTTTTTCTGGGTACATGATACCATACAGCATCCATATCAAACTAATATTAAACTTTCATATCAAGGCGGGGGCCTCAAAGTAGTGTCCTGCGGGCTACATTTGGCCCGCATGTTTGAGACCCTTGTGCTACACACTTACTGGAAAATGGAGTTTTTTTTTCGTGTTAACATTCCAGTTCAGTGTAATGTAAAAGTGTTCATATGACTGGACCCCGGCCTGCCGCTACAGCTGACTTTGATACCCAAGCGCTCTGTAGGGAGCAGGAAGAGGCCCCCGTGTGTCCAGGGCCTCGTCTCCTGGGCTGCGCTAAGCGCTCAGCAGGCTTCAAGGGCGAATGTTCATTAGGGAGCCAAGTTGTAATAAGCCTGCAGACAGACATGCTGCTAAACAGCCTCCAATGCCAGCAGAGGTGAGTTTGCTTATCTTGCCCGTCCTCATGACTTCACATGGCAACAGAAGCAATTATTAAAAAATACCTACTGCACATAAAAGAGGACTTTAAGGTGTGGTTAGTTAATTATAACAATGCATGGACTCATCCATTACTACAACGTTACGTTTAAGAACCCATTTTCCACATATTTGGAATGGAATGTGTTCCACAATAAAGCCTTGACATCACTTCCTGTCAGCCTTTCATTCAGCTCCTCACATTTATACCAACCAGCACACGTCTTTCATTTCTTTCACTTATGTCTGAAATGACTTATTTATTCTTAATAATATGACAGTAACGGTTACTATAGGGGTGCTACTTAATGTCGAGAGGTCTCTAATAATCTATTAAGTCGTTTTTTTAATGCTATATTACTAATGTGAAAGTAACAGTTACTATAGGGGTGCTACTTAATGCCGAGAGGTCTCTAATAATCCATTAAGTAGGTTGTAAATCCTTTTTTAATGCTATATTACTAATATGACAGTAACGGTTGCTATAGGGGTGGTACTTAATGTCAAGAGGTCTCTAATAATCCATTCAGTAATAATAATAATCTAATAATCAATTTTTTAATGCTATATTACTAATATGAGCGTAACGGTTACTATAGGGGTGCTACTTAATGTCGAGAGGTCTCTAATAATCCATTCAGTAATAATAATAATAATAATAATAATAAAAATAATAATCTAATAATGCATTTTTAATGCTATATTACTAATATGAGAGTAACGGTTATTATAGGGGTGCTACTTCATGTCGAGAGGTCTCTAATAATCCATCAAGTAGGTTGTAAACTCTTTTTAATGCTATATTACTAATATGAGAATAACGGTTACTATAGGGGTGCTACTTAATGTCAAGAGGTCTCTAATAATCTATTAAGTCGTTTTTTTAATGCTATATTACTAATGTGAAAGTAACAGTTACTATAGGGGTGCTACTTAATGCCGAGAGGTCTCTAATAATCCATTAAGTAGGTTGTAAACCCTTTTTAAATGCTTTTATGCTATATTACTAATATGAGGGTAATGGTTACTATAGGGGTGCTACTTAATGTCAAGAGGTCTCTAATAATCCATTAAGTAGGTTGTAAACCCTTTTTTTATGCTATATTACTAATATGAGCATAACGGTTACTATAGGGGTGCTACTTAATGTCGAGAGGTCTCTAATAATCCATCAAGTAGGTTGTAAACCCTTTTTAATGCTATATTACTAATATGAGAGTAACTGTTACTATAGGGGTGCTACTTAATGTCGAGAGGTCTCTAATAATCCATTAAGTAGGTTGTAAATCCTTTTTTAATGCTATATTACTAATATGAGAGTAACTGTTACTATAGGGGTGCTATTTAATGTCAAGAAGTCTCTAATAATCCATTCAGTAGTTTGTAAAACCTTTTTTAATGCTATATTACTAATATGAGAGTAACGGTTACTATAGGGGTGCTACTTAATGTAGAGTGGTCTCTAATAATCCATTAAGTCAATTAATTAATTAATTAATTAATGCTATATTTATATAGAATCCCTACTTTGCAAAATACTTCTCACATCATAAATCACAATAAATTGTACTTCCTGTTCTACGGTTATCGCATTTTTCCTCTTCTGTGGTGACTTCACAACAGAACACAAAAAAAGCCAAAGAAAAAGCTGTACAGTTCAATCTTAAAAGGGGACCTATTATGTTCATTTTTCGGCCCTTTGTATTGAGTTGTGGTCTCCTATAGAGCAGCTACACACAATAACCTGCACAGAAAACTTTTGATTTTCCAGAATCTGCGCCTATTCCTATTTCCTTTGGTTTGTGCTTCCTGACAAAACGGCTCGGTTTTAATTTATTCCACACATGCCCCGCCTCCAAGCATACCTACTCACACGCTTTGTGACTATGACCCATATAAGGAAGTCCGCCCTTCTGTGACATCACAAAGGGACAGTTTGACCACACCTTCTGAAACAGAGCGTTTTGAGCCATCTTATCTGAAACTTTGGCGTCATTTAAGGTCAGAAAAAGTGGAAAAAAGCATAATAGGTCCCCTTTAAGATGCGAAAGTTTGAGGTTTTCCTTTGGGAAATTCTGGTTCAACTCCGAATTGTTTGACTTTGGAGTGTTTATGGACTCCGCGATACGTGTTCCACATGTGCAACTGCATCGCATCAGTCAACAAGCTTTTTTTTATTTTTTTATGAGTAAACTACACTCAGCCGTTGAGAAGCTAAAAACGAGAGTGGGAGTTTGATTCCGATGGCAAACGCTGAGTTCAAAGACTCTCGTGATATTTTGTGGTAGGACATGATTCAACAAAAGATCATCATTCATTCATTCATTCATTTCCTCACAAGGGTCGCGGGGGGTGCTGGAGCCTATCCCAGCTGTCTTCGGGCGTAAGGCGGGGTACACCCTGGACTGGTGGCCAGCCAATCACAGGGCACATATAGACAAACAACCATTCACACTCACATTCATACCTATGGACAATTTGGAGTCGCTAATTAACCTAGCATGTTTTTTTTTGGAATGTGGGAGGAAACCGGAGTACCCGGAGAAAACCCACGCATGCACGGGGTGAACATGCAAACTCCACACAGAGATGCCCGAGGGTGGAATTGAACCCTGGTCTCCTAGCTGTGAGGTCTGCGCGCTAACCACTAGACCACCGTGCCGCCAAAAGACCATCAAGATATGGAAATCTGGACTAAACCTAAGTCCTCTCTGTTTGGCTTGCATATTTGGTTCTGGAGCAAGTTTGGGAAAAAAGGTTCCCGGGGATGGATGGTAGTGTTGATCCGCACAAACAAACGAGTGTCTGTTAGACATTTTGTCGATTGATCCGCCATCCATCATGTTTAGCGTGCCTGTAAGAAAAACAAACATGGTGAAAGAATAACAGACACATGGTGTCTGCTAGCATCCGGTTCACTTTGGAGGCGTTAGCTTCCTACGTTATTGTTTTCATCCCTCCGGTTGATAGTCTGTGACAAAGGAGCTTTGGTAATCACTAGCAGTGCTCGCCGTGTCCGGGAACCATCTGTCCGCCATTTTAGCATCGAGAGTGATTTTGTGTTTTTGCGGCGATCCGTTCATCAGATCGCCGTGTCGCCAGTCGTGATGAAAGATGGCGTCAAGCGGGATCTTGATCGGAGAATGCCGACGTCAATATGCCGAGCGAACATTAATTCGGTGCCACGGCGAGCCACTACGCGCCAATCACATAATCATTGGCGCAACTTGGCTCGCGCCATTACGTTCCAGTGGATTCCAATAGGTGGATTGTTTGTGACATTTGGTTCCACTTCCGCCGTTACAAGCCACCACAAGCCAGCTGGGAGTCAGTTTGAGCCACTGCATGCCACTAGGCGCCACAGCAAATTACATTGGCGCAAACTGGCACCAACTGGCGCCGGCCCACATTTTGAAATTTTCTTGCCGCCGTTACAAGCCACCACAAGCCAGCTGGGAGGCATTTTGAGCCACTGCAAGCCACTAGGCACCTTATTGGCGACACAGGAAATTGCATTGACGCGAACTGGCACCAACTGGCGCCAGCCCAGTGGACTCCTAGCATCATTGGTGCAACTTGGCTCACGCCATTACGTTCCAGTGGATTCCAATAGGTGGATTGTTTGTGACATTTGGTTCCACTCGCATCAAGCAATTGGCGCGACAAAAATTTTAAACATTTTGAAATTTTCTTGCCGCCGTTACAAGCCACCACGAGCCAGTTGGGAGGCAGTTTGAGCCACTGCACGCCACTAGGCACCTTATTGGCGACACAGGAAATTGCATTGACGCGAACTGGCACCAACTGGCACCAACTGGCGCCGGCCCAGTGGACTCTTAGCATGAGTGATATCGGCCGATCACTGATCACATGCTAGCATCCGGCTAATTTTGGAGGCGTTAGCTCCCTACGTTATCGTTTACGTCCCTCCGGTTGATAGTCTGTGACAAAGAGCTTTGGTAATCACTAGCAGTGCTCGCCATGTCCGGGAACCATCTGTCCGCCATTTTAGCATAGCGAGTGATTTTGTGTTTTTGCGGCGATCCGTTCATCAGATCGCCGTGTCGTCAGTCGTGATGAAAGATGGCGTCAAGCGGGATCACCGTCTCTCTCTCTCTTAGCCGCATTGATCAGAGAACGCCGACGGCGCACGTTTGAGGTCAAAGCACATCTGGATGCAGCCTGCCCCGACGCCGTTAATCAGTAAGCTAAACACAGCATACTTGGACCTGCTTATCACAAACACGCGGCGACTCCTGGAGTTACATAACGCCCTTGAACACATCAGAAGGCTTCCATATTCATGTGGTGTCGGTGACATGTACGGTAACGGACAAAACGGCTAATTTCACGCTGATGTCATCTTCGTATTTACTCCAATGACTGCAACACGAGCGCGGTTTGATTCCGTGCATGGAAACTAATCTACGATACGCCAAAGTTTTTTTTTCACGGTGAAAGCCTGAAATGGATGACCTCAAAACGCCGTGGAATAAAGTTGGCCGTACTCGAGATGGGGGAGCAGTGGAAGTTGAACATCCTAACAGGCGGCCGTACTGATGACGACGACAGAAGGTGTAATTAGAGTGGAAGCCGTTTAAGTTGATCCTATTTATGTCGAGTTGACCCTCATTGAGTCCTGGTCCAGGTCCAGGTTATTTTTATGGACTAAAAAGTGCTGATGTAAGTCGACATACATTGGCCACTTTTGGGTTTTTATTATTAAAAATTCAACGTCAACATAGATGGTGGACTGATTCTGCAACATAACATTTTTGCATGTATGGCATCTTTTCTATGAATGAGTACGGGTGTAGCGCCTAGTGTCGCCAATAAGGTGCCGAGTGGCGTGCTGTGGCTCAAACTGCCCACCAACTGGCTCGTGGTGGCCCCGTAACGGCGGCAAAAATTGAGTTTGTCGGCAAGAAAATGTCAAAACGTTTAAAAGATTGTTTAACAAAGAAGATTGTTGAAAATTTAATGGCAAGCAATCGGCGCCAAGTGTCCACCGAGTGGAACCAAATGTCACAAACAATCCGCCTACTGGAATCCACTGGAATGTAATGGCGCGAGCCAAGTTGCGCCAATGATGCTAGGGGAGTCTACTGGGCCGGCGCCAGTTCATGCCAATGCAATTTGCTGTGGCGCCTAGTGGCGTGCAGTGGCTCAAACTGCCTCCCAACTGGCTCGTGGTGGCCCGTAACAACGGCAAATATTAAGTTTGGCGGCAAGAAAATTTCAAAATGTTGAAAATTTTCATCACGCAACTTGCATCAAGCAAACGCCGCCAAGTGTCCACCAACTGGAACCAAATGTCACAAACAAATCGCCTATTGGAATCCACTGGAATGCGAATGGTGCCTAGTGTCGCCAATAAGGTGCCTAGTGGCATGCAGTGGCTCAAACTGCCTCCCAGCTGGCTCGTGGTGGCCCGTAACGGCGGCAAAAATAGATTTTGTCGGCAAAAAAAATGTCAAAATGTTTTAAAATCTTCGTGTCCACCAAGTGGAACCAAATGTCACAAACAATCCGCCTATTGGAATACACTGGAATGTAATGGCGCGAGCCAAGTTGCGCCAATGATGCTAGGAGTCCACTTGTCCGGTGCCAGTTCGCGCCAAAGTGATTGGCATGTAGTGGCTCGCTGTGGCGCCGAATTAATATTCGCTCAGCATGTTGCCGTTATTCGGCGCCACATAATCTTTGGTGCAAACTGGCACCAACTGGCACCGGGCCCGTGGACTCCTAGCATCATTGGCGCAACTTGGCTCGCGCCATTACATTCCAGTGTATTCCAATAGGCGGATTGTTTGTGACATTTGGTTCCACTTGGTGGACACGAAGATTTTAAACATTTTGACATTTTTTTTGCCAACAAAATCAATATTTGCCGCTGTTACGGGCCACCACGAGCCAGTTGGGAGGCAGTTTGAGCCACTGCATGCCACTAGGCACCTTATTGGCGACACTAGGCGCCATTGACATTCCAGTGGACACGAAGATTTTAAACATTTTGACATTTTTTTTGCCGACAAAATAAATTTTTGCCGCCGTTACGGGCCACCACGAGCCAGTTGGGAGGCAGTTTGAGCCACTGCATGCCACTAGGCACCTTATTGGCGACACTAGGCACCATTCACATTCCAGTGGACACGAAGATTTTAAACATTTTGACATTTTTTTTGCCGACAAAATCCATTTTTGCCGCCGTTACGGGCCACCACGAGCCAGTTGGGAGGCAGTTTGAGCCACTGCATGCCACTAGGCACCTTATTGGCGACACTAGGCGCCATTCACATTCCAGTGGATGCGAAGATTTTAAACATTTTGAAATTTTCTTGTGTTCCAGTGAACAGTGCCAAAGATTATGTGATTGGCGCGTAGTGGCTCGCGCCACAGCGAGCCAGTCTTTTCTATGAATGAGTACGGGGGTTGGGAGGGTGGGGGGTCACACATGTTCAAAAATCCATCTCCCCTACATGACCCCTGCAGAACAAACAGCCAAAATGTTAACAACTAACAGTGGCCAACTAACAAAACACTGGTGTGCCGGTCCAGGCGCTCATGGAGCCAATCAGGCTTTTGGGTGGTCGAAAGGGAAACCGGCTTCGGCTTCAGCGGCTGTTTTCTAATTGGTCCTAGTTCTTGACCTGCCTCCATTTTATATAGTCCCACAACGTTTTTGGAAGGGAAAAACCTGCAGGAGACCTCGACTGTCCCCTCCCTCACATTACTCATTACTGACAGGAAGAAGGCTTTAGACATACGGATCCTTGCTGTGATTCAGCATTCGGAACCCGACTACCCCCCCCCCCCCCCCGCATCCCCCCAACAGAAAACAAAAAAATCTAACCACTGTTTAAATAAGCCCAATTTTATTATTTTTTTTTTTTACATGCTTCACTGTTAATGTTTTTTCATCAAGCATTGAGATTTCCCACTTTGGTCAGCAGTACATGAATGCATCACAACCTTGTATCCTCACAAGGTTCGTGGGCGGTGCTGGAGCCTATCCCAGCTGTCAGGCGAGAGGCGGGGTATACCCTGGACTGGTGGCCAGCCAATCACAGGGCACATATAGACAAACAACCATTCACACTCACATTCATACCTATGGACAATTTGGATTCGCTAATTAGCCTAGCATGTTTTTGGAATGTGGGAGGAAACCGGAGTACCCGGACGGGGAGAACGTGCAAACTCCACACGGAGATGGCTGAGGGTGGAATTGAACTCGGGTCTCCTAGCTGTGAGGCCTGAACGCTAACCACTTGTCCACCGTGCAACCCTTAATTATTACTTAATTCATTCATTCTCTACCGATTATCCTCACAAGGGTTGCGCGGGGGTGCTGGAGCCTATCCCAGCTGTCTTCTATTTGGGCGAGAGGCGGGGTACACCCTGGACTGGTGGCCAGCCAATCACAGGGCACATATAGACAAACAACCATTCACACTCACATTCATACCTATGGACAATTTGGAGTCGCTAATTAGCCTAGCATGTTTTTGGAATGTGGGAGGAAACCGGAGTACCCGGACGGGGAGAACGTGCAAACTCCACACGGAGATGGCTGAGGGTGGAATTGAACTCGGGTCTCCTAGCTGTGAGGCCTGAACGCTAACCACTTGTCCACCGTGCAACCCTTAATTATTACTTAATTCATTCATTCTCTACCGATTATCCTCACAAGGGTTGCGCGGGGGTGCTGGAGCCTATCCCAGCTGTCTTCTATTTGGGCGAGAGGCGGGGTACACCCTGGACTGGTGGCCAGCCAATCACAGGGCACATATAGACAAACAACCATTCACACTCACATTCATACCTATGGACAATTTGGAGTCGCTAATTAACCTAGCATGTTTTTGGAATGTGGGAGGAAACCAGAGAAAACATGAAAACTCCACACAGAGATAACCGAGTGTGGAATTGAACTCGGGTCTCCAAGCTGTGACACGCAAATTTGTATTGCGAGTGAACAACGGCAATGGAAGAGAGTTCTGGAGCTGAACTTTGGCACTTTTGATACATTTATATGCTAACAAAGACGTATTTATATACGTTTTATTCACCTGACAACTCCCCGGATGAAGTACAAATGAAGTATTATCTTATTCTAAAAGACCACCAGGATCTTGTCTCTTATAGTAAAACATGAAATTCCTTCAAAAGGCGAATGAGTCAACATTTCCCATCAAATAAACACGAGTGTGAAGTCATGCACTAAGACAAACGACGAGAAGCAAAAAAAAGCCCGTTTCCCGCCAAGTATTCTCCGCCGTGCGCCTCGGTAGGGATTCAAACACTTTACACGCTCCTAAACCGCTCACCAAACAAGAAAAATACACAACACCTTCTTGGTCCTCGCTCGTCTCCTTCATTTACCGTCCAAGGTGGTATTCTCATCATCCCTCTTGGGGTAGCCGACACCTCAAACAGGAAGCGACTCCTGCCGTGACCCGTGAGGCTAACAAGGAAAGCAGAGACGAGACAGGATCAGTTACATCATCGCCAGACGCTCACGGTCACCGAGCACCTGGGCCCGGACGTCGACTTTTTACAGGACAGAAGACAGTTTGTGAAGACTGCATGTCTTTAAAGTCATAAAAATGCAAATGAATAAGGGTTACATAGTAATGGAATGTAATGGAATGTAATGGCACGAGCCAAGTTGCGCAAATGATGCTAGGAGTCCACTGGACCGGCGCCAGTTGGTGCCAGTTTGCGCCAAAGATTATGCGATTGGCGGCGAATGGCTCGCTGTGGCGTCGAATTAATGTTCGCTCGACCGGGTGACAGTTTGAGTCAATGCAATATGCTGTGTCGCCAATAAGGTGCCTAGTGGCATGCAGTGGCTCAAACTGCCTCCCAACTGGCTCGTGGTGGCCGGTAAATTTAGTTTGTGGGCAAGAAAATTTCAAAATGTTTAAAATCTTTGTGTCCATCAAGTGGAACCAAATGTCGCAAACAATGCGCCTATTGGAATCCACTGGAATGTAATGGCGCGAGCCAAGTTGCGCCAATGATGCTAGGATCGGTGCCAGTTGGTGCCGGTTCGCGCCAAAATTATGTGATTGGCGCCGAGTGGCTCGCTGTGGCGTCAAATTAATGTTCACTTGGGCCAGGTGCCAGTTTGAGTCAATGCAATTTGCTGTGGCGCCTAGTGTCGCCAATAAGGTGCCTAGTGGCATGCAGTGGCTCAAAGTGCCGCCCAACTGGCTCGTGGTGGCCCGTAAATTTAGTTTGTTGGCAAGAAAATTTCAAAATGTTTAAAATCTTCTTTGCGACAATTGCTTGATGCAAGTGGAACCAAATGTCACAAACAATCCGCCTATTGGAATGCACTGGAATATAATGGCACGAGCCAAGTTGCGCCAATGACGCTAGGAGTCCACTGGGCCGGCGCCAGTTTGCGCCAAAGATCGTGTGATTGGCGCGTAGTGGCTTGATGTGGCGCCAAATTAATGTTGTCTCGGCATGTTGACATTATTCGTCGCCACAGCCAATCACATAATCTTTGGCGCAAACTGGCACCAACTGGCACCGGTCCAGTGGACTCCTGGCATCATTGGCGCAACTTGGCTCACACCATTACATTCCAGTGGATTCCAATAGGTGCATTGTTTGCAACATTTGGTTCCACTTGGTGGACACGAAGATTTTAAACATTTTGAAATTTTCTTGCCAACAAACTAAATTTACGTGTCACCACGAGCCAGTTGGGAGGCACTTTGAGCCACTGCACGCCACTAGGCACCTTATTGATGATGAGCGCTTTTGGCCAGGGTCGCCTTGAGACAATTCCGAGGACCACAAACAGTGTTTGGAGGGCAAGAACATACCTGATATCCACTTCCCCGTGGGACAAAAACAAGCTAGGTGGGTATTTCTAGCTAGCTAGATGACACGTAAATAAAGATGGCAAGGGAATGATCAAAAACTCTAAAAAAAAAAAAAAAAACGAAACCACCAGACGTTTTACAGACTAGTGTTGATTGTCACGGCGATACGGGACATAGTACTTTTTGTACTACAAGATGCCATCATGCTATTGTGCTAAACTGTGCACCAACCTTTCTGTCAGTCTGAATAGAGGCGCATAATGTTCCCCCCTTCATTCACTCACTGGGGTGGTCCCTTAGACCCTGCTGTCAAGACTAGTTCAGGGTGGCTTGGCAGACAAGAACCCAAGTCCTTTTAACGCCGAGTCTTTCATCCACTTTTAACAAGACGGAGTTCTGAACGTGGCATACATGCGACCCCCCCGCCCCCGTTCTGAATACATCTAACTTGCGATGATTCTTTAGCAAAACACTCGCTTTCTCTCTGATGCATTCAAGGACCGTACCCAAAAAAGCAATGGCACATGTGCAGGCCAGATGTGAATAGATTTGTGGTCACTTCCATCCTTTTTAACTGGAAAGAAGGATTCGTACGCATTTCCCTCTCCATGTGGATCAAAATGACTAACCCCACAGTGGAGTCTGATGTACAATACAGGTCTTATTCACCGGGCAGGTCGCTTGGGCTCAATTTATGTGGATTTACGGCCTGACAAGAACATTTCAAGGGGAGACAAGAGTCGATCCAGGTGAGTTCTTGGCAGCTAAGTAAAGGCTTGTTATAAACCAAATGCGCTTTTATTTTGAAACCTGGCAAACCTCCCATCAAAATTGGCTTTTGGACCATTTTAACTGCAGTATGTGGATTTAGAGTTTATGACTGGAATTACGAACCTTTGACTGGACCTGAACAACCTGATTCAGAACTAGACCAAGACCAAAGCCAAACCTATGTATATGGCACTTTGGGAAAAAGTGATTGCCCCCCTAAAGCTAATAACTGGTTGGGGCGTCCTTTGAAGAAACAACTACAACCAAGCAGAGACCCCACAACAACATCCAAAGAGCTGGAGGCCCCACTTAAGGCCTCAGTTAAGGTCAGTGTTCATGACTCCAAAATAAGACGGCCCAAACCAAAACCACTTTCTCAATTTTGCCAGAAAACTTCATGATGATCCCAAAGACCTTTGGGAAAATAGTCTTGTGATCTGCCAAGACCAAAGTATCATACAGTAAAATACTGTGGTGGTAGTGTAGTGGTCTTGGTACGTTTTTGCCGTTTAAGGACCGGGAAGACTGACCAACCTGACTCAGAACTAGACCAAGACCAAATCCAAACCTACGTACGTGGCCGTTTGGGAAAAGTGATTGCCTACTAAAGCTAATAACTGGTTGGGGCGTCCTTTGAAGAAACAACTCCAACCAAGCAGAGACCCCACAACGACATCCAAAGAGTTGGAGGCCCCACTTGCCTCAGTTAAGGTCAGTGTTCTTGACTCCAAAACGGACCAGACCAAAACCACTGTCTCAATTTTGCCAGAAAACTTCATGATGATCCCAAAGACCTTTGGGAAAATAATCTTGTGATCTGCCAAGACCAAAGTATCATACAGTAAAATACTGTGGTGGTAGTGTAGTGGTCTTGGTACGTTTTTGCTGTTTAAGGACCGGGAAGACTGACCAACCTGACTCAGAACTAGACCAAGACCAAATCCAAACCTACGTACATGGCCCTGTGGGAAAAAGTGATTGCCCCCCTAAAGCTAATAACTGGTTGGGCCGCCCTTTGAAGAAACAACTACAACCAAGCAGAGACCCCACAACAACATCCAAAGAGCTGGAGGCCCCACTTAAGGCCTCAGTTAAGGTCAGTGTTCATGACTCCAAAATAAGACGGCCCAAATCAAAACCACTGTCTCAATTTTGCCAGAAAACATCTCAATGATCCCCAAGACCTTTGGTAAAATAGTCTTGTGATCTGCCAAGACCAAAGTATCATACAGTAAAATACTGTGGTGGTAGTGTAGTGGTCTTGGTACGTTTTTGTTGTTTAAGGACCGGGTAAGACTCACCAACCTGACTCAGAACTAGACCAAGACCAAATCCAAACCTACGTACATGGCCCTTTGGGAAAAGTGACTGCCTACTAAAGCTAATAACTGGTTGGGGCGTCCTTTGAAGAAACAACTACAACCAAGCAGAGACCCCACGACAACATCCAAAGAGCTGGAGGCCCCACTTAAGGCCTCAGTTAAGGTCAGTGTTCATGACTCTAAAACGGACCAGACCAAAACCACTGTCTCAATTTTGCCAGAAAACTTCATGATGATCCCAAAGACCTTTGGGAAAATAGTCTTGTGATCTGCCAAAACCAAAGTATCATACAGTAAAATACTGCGGTGGTAGTGTAGTGGTCTTGGTCCGTTTTTGCTGTTTAAGGACAGGGAAGACTGACCAACCTGACTCAGAACTAGACCAAGACCAAATCCAAACCTACGTACGTGGCACAACTACAACCAAGCAGAGACCCCACAACAACATCCAAAGAGCTGGAGGCCCCACTTAAGGCCTCAGTTAAGGTCCAAACTCCAAAATAAGACAGGCGCTGGGCAAAAACAACCCAAACCAAAACCACTGTCTCAATTTTGCCAGAAAACTTCATGATGATCCCAAAGACCTTTGGGAAAATAGTCTTGTGATCTGCCAAGACCAAAGTATCATACAGTAAAATACTGTGGTGGTAGTGTAGTGGTCTTGGTACGTTTTTGCTGTTTAAGGACCTGGAACTTCCTGGTATACACGGACCCATGAATTGATCAATAGAAGCACGAGTTATGTTGTATTCCAAAAAAATCCCGAAGTAGAATATCGCAAAAACCAACTCGGGTTCTTCAGCAGGACAAAAACACACCAGCCGGACTCGGACGGTGATGTCACTGTGGTTCCAGGTTTAAAACCGTAACGGTCACCTCAACGTATGAAGTCAGTGGCAGACAGGAAGACAGTCGTAAAACCGCGTCCTTGTAGTTTTTTTGGTTTTTTTTTTTTTTTTGCTAGCAGCCTTAATTGTTAAGGCATCAAACTGTGTAGCTTACAGAGGAAGTACAGCACACGGGTATGAAATGTTTCACGACACATGGGAGTATTATAGCGCTTCGTCTCCCGATAGAACAACTCAACTCCATGAATCACCCCCCCCCCCGTCTCTATGGTCATATATAATACAAGCAGCCACCGGCTTACGGGACACTTAATCTCCGCACGAAAACCACTTGTGGCTTCAAGCTTCTGCTCGTCACCGACCGCACTTTAAATCACGTTCACAACAAAAGCACGTGTAAGCGCTCCTGTCCTTTGCACACGTAGAAATATAATCTAATAAGGCCGTAGCGGCGTGGAGAGACGGGGTCACGGTACTTAACACCGCACTGAAAAACGGTAATGGAAAATTTAGAGTATAAAACCCTCTTTTAGGTTTTGCTAGCTCGCGGTGTTGCTGCGTCAAAAGTCGACGACGGGCAAAGAGCGGGCGTCCCAAAGGAAGGAGTGAGGAGATCGGTGAGGTGATCGGATACCCCCTTATGGGCACCACCCTGACTTCATAATGGTTTAGGAATCTCTCATACATATGATGTCATCATTGAGGGGCGAGGATCCATACATTCCTTCGCTGTTCTCGGTTGCCAGACGTCTTACATGACCAGATTTTTTTTTTTAAATCAAACTATGGAATGGATTGAGTAATTCTGCCAATTCAAGAAACAATACAAGCAGTTGATGTTTGCTAAATACAAGGATGAAGAGTCTTGAACCAGTCATGATGTGCTATATATATATAGCAGAGAGTGGTGAGGACAGCGGAGAAGATCATCGGGACCCAGCTCCCCCCCATTAGGGAAATAGCAAACAGCCGGTGTGTATCTAGAGCCCATCGGATCTGCTCTGACCCCACACACCCCCAGCATGGACTGTTCTCTCGCCTGGCATCGGGGAGAAGGCTCTGCAGCATCCGCTGTAGGACGACCAGGTTCAGAGACAGCTACTTCCCCCTGGCCATCAGACTGCTGAATGCCAAATAAGCCCCTCTATCTTACTTACATTATTATTATTTATTTTAATTATTTAAATTATTTGGGCAATTTACTGTTCACGCTGCACTTTACATTATGTTGTTCATATTTGGTGTCTATTTATTCTCCACATTATTATTATTGTTATTATTTATTATTACTTATCTTCTTTTGTGTATTATATGGGAGCCAGGCAACGACATTTCGTTGGCAATTTCACTACTGTGTTTTTGTGCAATGACAATAAAGGAAGTCTATCTATCTATCTATATATATGTCACTATATTGACACTTACTATGGTACCCATTATGGCATTGGATGCTCATATCACCGAGTACTTCGGTACGAGGTACATTATTTAAAAAAAAAACAAAAAAAAAGCTTAAATTGTATTATGGAAAGCAGGAAGTGAACAAATATAAGTTGTAAAAGTACCAGATAGAGGGGTAGGATTTAATAAGCTTTGCTTCTTCCTACTCCTTTTGGACATGTGGAACTGTGAACTGATTATGGGATGCATTCAATTGTAATCTGATGCATGTTCAAATGAAATAAAACCATAAAAAAAATTAAAAAATAAAAATCTGATGTATTTTTAATTAAAAAAAATTAAAAACAATTTTAAAAAAAATACAATTAAATAAAATTAAATTATATTAGGAAAGCAGGAAGTGAACAAATGTAACAGTTACTGATTGTAAAAGTACCAGATGGAGGGGTAGGATTTAATAAGCTTTGCTTCTTCCTACTCCTTTTGGACATGTGGAACTGGGAACTGATTATGTGATGCATTCAATTGTAATCTGATGCATGTTCAAATGAAATTAAACCATTACCATTACCATAAAACTCCAGTTCTATGGAAACACACGGGAGTCAGCCATCACAAAGCTGACCAACCCTGAACATCCAAAATCGTTGGAGTGCACGGATTTTTCGGTCACTGAAAGAACTCGTGAAGGTTTGGATTAAGGCCTAAAAGGGACTTCTCGAGTCAGTCCACTGCAGATCCTGAATCGGGAATTTGAGTCCAAGTGTGCGGCTAGAGTGACACTCATATAACACTCAGCAACTTTGATTTAGGATGTTTTAAAAAAAAAAAGTGCTTTCCCATTCATTGGAAAAAGAACCAGGGTGGTCAGGAAGACGGTTTGATTGCATGACTGAGGGACCGAGTGTCAAACTCAAAAACCGAACTCATTGTTCTGATTCTGTTTTTCTGCGTTCTTTTAAGAGCAGACCACGTTCCGTTTCTGGTCTACTTCAGGTCTGATGGAATACTAATAATTTTGACATAAATTGATTGACGCAGTCCTTCAAAACGTGAACCTACAGAACCTACGGTCTGCTGGACTACTTTGTGTTGGCATTACGTGGTCAAGTGAACTTACCTGGTTTCATTGAGGAAGTTCTGCGACCTCCAACAGACCTCTTGGTCTGTGGACAAAGATCTTCTTATAGGAGAATGAGTCAAGATGACGGACATCTTCTGTAGTATCAGATGAGTTCCCATTTAACATCTTAAGCGAGATCAGTACCGGGGGTTTCAAACGGGGTTTCTCTGGGAAAACAGAGAACTCCGAGAGGGTGAGTCACGCCAAGAGGATATAACTCTTGATTTGTGGTCCCTATTTAGCAAGCATTCCTGGGAATTTGAGATGGACCATTATGCAAATCAACAGGTGCATGCATGCCAAGTAATAACAGGACCGTTCCCTCCCCAAGTACTTCAAGATGACTATCTGGCCTGTTTGGACTACACTGTTTGGAGGGGGGGGGGCTAGTATGTCCACCTCCTGGAAGTAAGTCTTACTGTAATGTTGACCAGGATCAGGTGAAGCGGGAAGAATTTAATGCTCATCATTATTTAGTTGTGCCGTCCAATCACAGCCCACACACAGATAAATAATATATAATATAATATTACAGGAAATATTTGTTTAATGTGGTTATTCATTCATTTATTCATTTTATATTCATTCACAAGGGTCGCAGGGGGTGCTGGAGCCTATCCCAGCTGTCTTCTTGGGGCAAGAAGCGGGGTACACCCTGGACAGGTCGCCAGCCAATCACAGGGCACATATAGACAAACAACCATTCACACTCACATTCATACCTATGGACAATTTGGAGTGGCTAATTAACCTAGCATGTTTTTTTTGGAATGTGGGAGGAAACCGGAGTACCCGGACGGGGAGAACATGCAAACTCCACACAGAGATAACCGAGGGTGGAATTGAACTCGGGTCTCCGGGCTGTGAGGCCTGCGCGCTAACCACTCGACTACCGTGCAGCCGTGAATCAATCAATCATTCATTCATTCATTTTCCTCCGGAGTGTCACAGGGGGTGCTGGAGCCTATCCCAGGCGGGGTACACCCTGGCCTGGTGGCCAGCCAATCACAGGGCACATATAGACAAACAACCATTCACACTCACATTCATACCTATGGACAATTTGGAGTCGCTAATTAACCTAGCATGTTTTTTTGGAATGTGGGAGTAAACCGGAGAAAACCCACGCATGCACGGGGAGAACATGCAAACTCCACACATAGATGGCCAAGAGTGGAATTGAACCCTGGTCTAATGTGGTTATTTTTGTACAAAATGTTGAGCTGAAGATTGCGTAGTGAACCACTGCCCCCTGCTGTACAAATGATGCATTTTCAGGCCAAAATTTCCACAATTTGCCTTGATGTTGGTCTTTAACTGTCTGTGATTGGCTGGCGACCAGTCCAGGATGTACAATGCGTCTCACTCAAAGTCAGCTGGGATAGGCTCCAGCACCCTCCGCGACCCTCGTGAGGGAAAAGCGGTAGAAAATGAATGAATGAATGTTCTTTACTGTCTGTGATTGGCTAGCGACCAGTCCAGGATGTACAATGCGTTTCACTCAAAGTCAGCTGGGATAGGCTCCAGCACCCTCCGCGACCCTCGTGAGGGAAAAGCGGTAGAAAATGAATGAATGAATGTTCTTTACTGTCTGTGATTGGCTAACCACCAGTCCAGGGTGTACAATGCGTCTCACTCAAAGTCAGCTGGGATAGGCTCCAGCACCCTCTGTGACCCTCGTGAGGAAAAAGCGGTAGAAAAATGAATGAATGAATGTTCTTTACTGTCTGTGATTGGCTAGCGACCAGTCCAGGGTGTACCCTGCGTTTCACCCAAAGTCAGCTGGGATAGGCTCCAGCATACCTGCATGACCCTAATAAGCACAATCACCATCAACAATGTTCTTGGTCTTATTTAAACGTATATACATTTCTGGAAATTTCCATTTATAATTTAACATACTTACCCTATAGACCAGGGTAAGGGAACTCGAGATCTAGTCCAGATGCCTCCTGGACTCAAGACATGTCCAAGTGGGAAAAGGCCCCCGGGAAAGACCGGGAACACGCGGGAGAGATTATGTCTCACAGCCGGCCTGGGAACACCTTGGGGTCTCCTTTGGTGGAACCGGAAAAGGTAGCCCGGAACCAGGAAATCTGGGCTTCCCTACTGAGACAATAACTATTAATAATATTAGTAGTAGTGCAAGTTTCCAGAATATTACCATATTATTAAAATATATATATATATTATTTAAAAAAAAACACAGTTGCAATACAGTGGGACCAGGAAATATGGGCTTCCCTACTGAGACAATAACTATTATTAATATTATTAATAGTGCAAGTTTCCAGAATATTACCATATTATTAAAATATATATTATTTAAAAAAAAAACACAGTTGCAATACAGTGGGAACAGGAAATATGGGCTTCCCTACTGAGACAATAACTATTATTAATATTAGTAGTAGTGCAAGTTTCCAGAATATTACCATATTATTAAAATATATATATATATATTATTTAAAAAAAACACAGTTGCAATACAGTGGGACCAGGAAATATGGGCTTCCCTACTGAGACAATAACTATTATTAATATTATTAATAGTGCAAATTTCCAGAATATTACCATATTATTAAAATATATATAATTTAAAAAAAACAGTTGCAATACAGTGAAACATTTTTGCATGATTTTACACATGATTTGTGATATTGTTAATATCCATCCATCCATTTTCTATGCTGCTGATCGTCGGGGAGAATATAAGAATATGCAAAATCCACACATAGACATATGAATAATAATAAAAAGAATAAAATACAGTACATTTTAAACATGACCTGCAAATTTCCAGAATATTCCCAGTAATTCTGCATATTTGTGTAAAGCATAAAGACACATGATGTATTTTTAAAGAATAAGTCCATCGGTTTTTTTTTTTATTCCCATTAATAAAGCGGAGAATCTCACACATTCATAACACTAGCCATGAAAAAAATAAAATAAAATAAAAATAAAAATAAAAAAAAAGATCATCGTTTTAAAAATAAATGCAACAGGCCACTATAGCTAATAGTCACTCATGCCGTCTAATCTAAAAAAAACGGTTGTCCTTCATGTTTTTTGTTGTTAATTCTATACCAGGGGTGGGCAAACTACGGCCCCGGGGGCCACATCCGGCCCGCCAAGTGTTTCAATATGGCCCGTCTGTTTTTTTTCCAAATATTTCATTTGAACTCAACGTACAACCTGGCATCGTGGCTTGGGACAATTTTTTGATGGTTGAGGTAGCTGCTTTATCAATTTCGTTATTTGATGTGGTCTGTTGTTTACAAAATACTCCTGGAAAAAGGGACACAAACACATAATAATAATAATAATAATAATAATAATGTTGTCAATAATGATAATAATACTACTATTATATTAATATTGTTGTTAATATTAATATAATAATGGTAGTAATATTACAAAATACTCCTGGAAAAAGGAGCACAAGCACAATAATAGTAATATAAATAATGATAATAATACTACTATTATATTAATATTGTTTTTTAATAATATTAATATAATGGTAGTAATATAATTATTATAACAAAATAATAATAATAATAAAATAACATTACTATAACTAATAATAATAATAATTCTAATAAAAATAATAATAATAATAATAATGTTGTCAATAATGATAATAATACTACTATTATATTAATATTATTGTTAATAATATTAATATAATAATGGTAGTAATATTACAAAATACTCCTGGAAAAAGGAGCACAAGCACAATAATAGCAATACAAATAATGATAATAATACTACTATTATATTAATATTGTTGTTAATAATATTAATATAATGGTAGTAATATAATTATTATAACAAAATAATAATAATAATAATAAAATAACATTACTATAACTAATAATAATAATTCTAATAAAAATAATAATAATAATAATAATGTTGTCAATAATGATAATAATACTACTATTATATTAATAATGTTGTTAATAATATTAATATAATAATGGTAGTAATATTACAAAATACTCCTGGAAAAAGGAGCACAAGCACAATAATAGTAATACAAATAATGATAATAATACTACTATGATATTAATATTGTTGTTAATAATATTAATATAATGGTAGTAATATAATTATTATAACAAAATAATAATAATAATAAAATAACATTACTATAACTAATAATAATAATAATTCTAATAAAAATAATAATAATAATAATACATTTATAACACACTTTACATCAAATAAATGATTTCAAAGTGCAAATATAGCAGATTGCATGACACTTTTACATGTAAAATATGTGTAAAAATATAGGTGTAAAAATGGACTGTTACGTGTAAAATACTACATAATTCCCCCCCCCCGTCAATTTTGTTAAATTAATGCGGCCCGCGAGTCAAAAAGTTTGCCCACCCCTGTTCTATACTGTATAAATGGCGTTGATTTACAAGTTGATCTAAGTTACAATAAATATGCTTTCAAAGTGCCCAAAAGTTACATTTGAAGCACTTTAAACTTGTTCTGAATTGACCTACATTGCACAAAATTAAAATACAAAAAAAAAAAAAAAATTCCCAGCATGCCCCGTTAAATAAAAAAAAAATTCCAGTGTTTAAATCTCTCGGCTGAATTTGAAGTACTACATTCAGTAAGCCTTTGACTTTTTACGAACAGCTAACGGGATTACAAACAGCATTTGGAACAATTTCAACTCAAGAGAAAACACAGTAATGCTGGCTCAGAATACATTAAAAATAAATAATACAGTAAACCTCGGATATATCGGAAATTCGCTCACAACGGACCAATTTTTCTGTAATGCATTTCCAATAAAAATTCATTGCATATATCGTTTTTTTTTTAATAACGGATTTCGCCTATTTCGTACAAAATCTCCAGTCCCGTTCCAATGCATTTCCATTAAATTTCCCTTTGCATATATCGCATATATCGCCGCATCGTGGCGCTCCGATTCGCCGAATCGTGACAAGCCGCTATACGACGTCATTTGCAGCGTTGCCAGGTACATTGGAAACATAGTCAACGAAGTGCCTTTTTATAAACGGATAAAATCTGATTTACGCATATATACCGGATATACATAAATCCGATATATGCGTAAAAACGGACATTTTCCGCATTATACACATATAACGGATTTCGCTTATATCGGACAAAACCAGTGGGAACAATTGAATCCGATATATCCGAGGTTTACTGTAGGAGTGTGCACGGATAACAACACGATTCATTGCATGATTGGCTGTACATTGTGGGGGGGGGGGGGCGGGGGGGGGGGTAGGGGCAGGTAGGGGAGGCAACTATATGAACTTGCATGTGCGTGTTTGCTCAGACCCGTCACTCCCGCGTCAAGAAGGATGTAAAGGCGGGCCTAGAAGCTTCTGAGGTAAACCTATCAGAGGATGCGAACGTGTGGGCAAAGTCATTCCTTATTCCCGTGTTAACAGGAAATGCTCGTCGACTTTAGCCGTTTTGCGGATTGTTGTCGAGTCCGCTCGTCTTCACAAGCGTCTGGATACAATCAGAGGCCAAGCACGACTAAGGCAGGCTTTAAAAAACAAAAAAACAAAAAAAAAACAACATAATACTTGTTACTGCTCGTTATTCACAACATAGGGGTTGAACATATATTTCCTCAATAACTTAAAAAACCTGTACTGTATGGATTATGGATTATTATTAAATGAAAACATGGAGGACGAAGGAGCATTAGGGCTGCACTGATGACAATAGAATGAAATATTAGGAAAAAAGTTGTAAACCTTTGAAAAATGTTACATTCCAAGAGTAGAATAAAGCCGGATTGATAGAAGTATTCATGTACCCATTGTAAACGCAATACGAATAAAGTTAGATTTAAAATAGTTAGGGGGGAAAAAATGCATTAGGATGATAGTTTTGTGAAGTTTTTTTTTTAATATATCTCATATATCTCAATACTGTTTATTCATTTTTGTACTATTTATAAGAAGCATTTTGTCCCCATAATATATTGTATTATGAGAACATATTTTTTCTTGAATATATTTTCTATGTCATTACTACTTGGGTTTTTTTTTAATATATATTTTTCAGTCAATATTACAAGAAAAAAAGCTCTGGTTTTAATATTTTTTATTTTTTTTTAACAAATAAAAATACCTTTATTCCTGTAATATTTTGACATTTCTAATTTATTCTAATTTGTATTGCTTATTAAATTAAATTTAAAAAAAAAACCACGAATAAAGTTAGATCTAAAATAGTCAGGGGGGAAAATGCATTAGGATGATAAAGTTTTTTTTTTTAATATATCTCATACTTGTAATACTGTTTATTCCTTTTTGTACTATTTGTAAGAAGCATTTTGTCCCCATATTCCAAGAGTTGAAAATATTGTATTATGAGAACATATTTTTCATATTTTTTCGTGAATATATTTTCTATGTCATTAGTACTTGGGTTTTTTTTTATATATATTTTTCAGCCAATATTACAAGAAAAAAAGCTGTAGTTTTAATATTTTTTATTTTTTTTTTTGAACAAATAAAAATACCTTTATTCCTGTAATATTTTGACATTTCTAATTTATTTTAATTTGTATTGCTTATTAAATTAAATTTAAGAAAAACACGAATAAAGTTAGATCTAAAATAGTTAGGGGGAAAAATGCATTAGGATGATAAAGTTTTTTTTTTAATATATCTCATACTTGTAATACTGTTTATTCCTTTTTGTACTATTTGTAAGAAGCATTTTGTCCCCATAATATATTGTATTATGAGAACATATTTTTCATATTTTTTCTTGAATATATTTTCTATGTCATTACTACTTGGGTTTTTTTTATATATATATTTTTCAGCCAATATTACAAGAAAAAAAGCTCTGGTTTTAATATTTTTTATTTTTTTTTTAACAAATAAAAATACCTTTATTCCTGTAATATTTTGACATTTCTAATTTATTTTAATTTGTATTGCTTATTAAATTAAATAAAAAAAAACACGAATAAAGTTAGATCTAAAATAGTTAGGGGGAAAAAATGCATTAGGATGATAAGGTTTTTTTTTTAATATATCTCATACTTGTAATACTGTTTATTCATTTTTGTGCTATTTGTAAGAAGCATTTTGTCCCCATAATATATTGTATTATGAGAACATATTTTTCATATTTTTTCTTGAATATATTTTCTATGTCGTTACAACTTGTGATTTTTTTTTTAGATATTTTTCAGCCAATATTCCAAGAAAAAAAGCTCTGGTTTTAATATTTTTTATTTTTTTTTGAACAAATAAAAATACCTTTATTCCTGCAATATTTTGACATTTCTAATTTATTTTAATTTGTATTGCTTATTAAATTAAATCCTTTGTTCTCAGCAATGTAAGACTTTATTCTGTCAGACATTAACACTATTATTTAAAAAAAAAAAGATAAATAAAGTTAGGGGGAAAAAATGCATTAGGATGATAAAGTCGTTTTTTTTTAATATATATCATGCTTGTAATACTGTTTATTCATTTTTGTACTATTTGTAAGAAGCATTTTGTCCCCATAATACTATTGTATTATGAGAACATATTTTTCATATTTTTTCTTGAATATATTTTCTTTGTCGTTACAACTTCTGATTTTTTTTTTAGATATTTTTCAGCCAATATTCCACGGAAAAAAGCTCTAGTTTTAATATTTTTCATTTTTCTTGAACAAATAAAAATACCTTTATTCCTGCAATATTTTGACATTTCTCATTTATTCTAATTTATACTGCTTATTAAATTAATTTAACTATTATTATTAAAAAATTCTCTTGTAATATTACAAGAATAAAGTCAAAATATTACAAGCGAAAACATTTGTTTTTGTGGCCCTAATGCTCCTTCGTGTACACTAGTATGTACAAGTAAATGAATATAAAAAAAAAAAAGTATAATGACATGGTATATTTACAAACAGACATCAGTCCCTGATGGTTTAAGGCCAAAGTGCTGGAGATGCAAACAGCAGCGATATCACGTGTGAGCTGCTGCTGCACTTTAGTGTTCCTCGGTTTTCGGTTTATGAGAGAATATTCAAGGCCTTTGCGCTAGTGTCACTAAATTTCACTTTACTGGATATAAAAGTCAGCTAATGTCAGCATTAAGATAGAAGAAGAAGCTCATACCTGACCCTTTTTCTGCAGGCCGAGGGATCCTTTTAAAAAAAAAAAAAAAATGGTACTTATATATATATACATACATGGTAAGTTCATATGATTCCAGCGCAGTCAATCCACACGTGACACCTTCTCATCCTAATAAGAGTTCAGAAGAAGCGTGGGTGATTCTTCTCCACCAGGGATGCTATCAGAAGCAGATGAATGCGAGGGGAACGAACGCGGCACCAAAAGCGTGGCTGGCTCCTCCTGCTGGGCTGGCGTACGGTTGCCAGCCGTCAGAGCATGCCGAAGCCTTCGCTGCCCTCGCTGATGGCCAGCTTCAGCATCTTGTGCAGCTCCTCGTACGAGTCGTAGGTGGGGAGGCACAACTGGTTGAAACTACACAGAAGAGAAGAACACACATTTGGACTTATTGAAAATATGAAATCATATTTACCCTTTAGCCTGTAGTATAATATATGTATATACCGTATTTTCTGGACTATAGGTCACCAAAATGCATAGTTAGGTAGAAAAAAAACATACATAAGTCGCACTGGAGTATAAGTCGCATTTTTTGCGGGTCATTTATTTTACTTGACCAAAACAGACATTACGTCCTCTAGGAAGGCAAGTTCTAATAATAAAATAATAGCGATCAGGCTGAATACGCGTACGCACGTACGTAAGCATACGCATACGCACACGTAAGCATACGTACATACACACACATAGTATGTGTGTACGCGTACGCACACATACGCACGTGCGTACGTATGTGTGCGCGTACATAGACACGCACACATACGCACGCACGTACATAGACACGCACACATACGCACGCACGTACATAGACACGCACACATACGCACGCATACGTACGTACATGCGCAGACATACGTACGTACATGCGCAGACATACCTACGTACATGCGCAGACATACCTACGTACATGCGCACGCACACGTACGTACATACGCACGCACGCACGCACACGTACGTACATACGCACGCACGCACGCACACGTACGTACATACGCACGCACGCACGCACACGTACGTACATACGCACGCACGCACGCACACGTACGTACATACGCACGCACGCACGCACACGTACGTACATACGCACGCACGCACGCACACGTACGTACATACGCACGCACGCACGCACACGTACGTACATACGCACGCACGCACGCACACGTACGTACATACGCACGCACGCACGCACACGTACGTACATACGCACGCACGCACGCACACGTACGTACATACGCACGCACGCACACGTACGTACATACGCACGCACGCACACGTACGTACATACGCACGCACGCACACGTACGTACATACGCACGCACGCACACGTACGTACATACGCACGCACGCACACGTACGTACATACGCACGCACGCACACGTACGTACATACGCACGCACGCACACGTACGTACATACGCACGCACACGTACGTACATACGCACGCACACGTACGTACATACGCACGCACACACGCACGCACGCACGCACACGTACGTACGCACGCACACACACGTACATACATACGCACGCACGCACACGTACGTACATACGCACGCACGCACACATACGTACGTACATACGCACGCACACATACGTACGTACATACGCACGCACACATACGTACGTACATACGCACGCACATACGTATGTACATACGCACGCACGCACGCACATACGTACGTACGTACGTACATACGCACGTACATACGCACGCACACGTACATACGCACGCACGCACGCACGCACACGTACATACGCACGCACGCGTACGTACGCACGCACGCACGCGTACGTACGTACGTACGTACATACGCACACACGCACGCGTACGTACGTACGTACGTACATACGCACACACATACGTACACACGCGTACATACGCACACACGCACGCACACACGCATACATACGCACACATACGTACACACGCATACATACGCATACATATGCACACATACGTACGCATACATACGTACGCATACATACGTACGTACGTACGTACATACGCACGCATACATATGTACGTACATACGCACACATACATATGTACGTACATACGCACACATACATATGTACGTACATACGCACACATACGTACATATGTACGTACATACGCACACATACATATGTACGTACATACGCACACATACGTACACACACACACACACGCACACGTAATAGAAAGTGCACATTGTTAATAACAATGTGAGGCATAATGGGTTGAGACTATTTTTAGGTATGATAACTGATTTGCCGGATCTATTGTGGATCTTCTCCACAGACAACAATCCATACATTTAACATGAATATACTTTACAGTCAGCATATATGTATGTATGTACAGTATACATACAATACAGCAATCCCTCATTTATCACGATTGATTGGTTTTGGATCACCATTGGCAATAAAAGTATACACCATAACACATGGATCCCTACTGACCAAGTATGTGCGGTGGGTAGGGTGCTGTGCGTGGGGGCTGCGATGATCTGAAAGGACGGGCAAAGCGTGTTGAACCCCCCAGGAGGCAGCTGGGAGGAGCCGGTGGTGAACTGCAGGAGTCGAGCCAGCTCCTCCTGAGTGAAGCTGGACACCACCGCCCAGAACCACTTCATCACCTGCGTGCGAGAGCGTGGACATTTGTCAGGAGCGATGCCTCGGTGGCGACATGAGCGGCGCT
Organism: Doryrhamphus excisus; assembly: GCF_030265055.1. Taxonomy (NCBI): domain Eukaryota; kingdom Metazoa; phylum Chordata; class Actinopteri; order Syngnathiformes; family Syngnathidae; genus Doryrhamphus; species Doryrhamphus excisus. The sequence continues at coordinate 4,076,947 of NC_080478.1, forward strand.
CTCCCCCCCCGCCCCCCAACACACCTTCTCCCGAAAATGCCACGATCCCCCGACGATCACAGCGTGGGCCTTGAAGTCCTGCACGTTTATATCGCCGGTGCCACACATCAGCAGCTAAAAAAAAACAAAAATAAAGTGATCTGGATGAGTTTGGTGCACCCCTACTTATTAGGAATTAGAAATGTCCAAAGGGGCGGGGATTTACTGGATGAAAAAAGGGCGTGGCTGTTAGGATTTGTTATGCACTTTAACTCAACTTCTGATTGGCTGCAAATTTCACCACAACTGTAGAGCGTGTGTGCTGTTTATTTTTAATTTTTAATATTTATTAAATTATTATTTAATAAATAAATTTAATTTTAATTATTAATTAATTTAATTATATATTAATTATTAATTTTTAATAATTATTATTTAATTATTATTATTTATTTTTATATTTTTCTAAACAAAACGTCAACAGCAATACAAACACACTCAAAAACAAAAAAAGGGGGGAGGGGGGCACTGGACATACACATCACACAATTTGGTTATCCCACATTCCCTGTCATGGTGCAATTTAAGTAGTTTCACCCGCATCCTTTCATTATTTATAGCAGTGGTTGTCCACCAGGGGGCGCCATTTATGACTATTGTAGCTAAATAGGAGCATCTAAGAAAGGTAGGCTTGTATTTGTCACATTAAGATATATTTTTAATTATCAATATTCACGTTCCAGCGTATTTGTACCACAAAAAAAAAAAAATGAAAAAATAAATAAAGATCAGTTAGCACACTAAATCACACCTAGGTGATCCTTAGGGACCTGAAAAGGATTTCATATTTAATAATAAATATCAAGTCCTTCAAAGATAGCTAATTGTGAGCATGCCCTTAAAAGAGAAGAACTTCACTGTAATGGCCTCCACATACCTCCAACTCGTTCTCATCAAATATGGCTAGCAGATTTTCTGGAACCAGTTCGTTCAAACCTGGAATCGATGAGAAAAAAAAACAATACTCGTTACGTTCACATTTCATTATGATCTCAGACCAGATGCATTATTGAATTCATACCTTTCAGGAAGTGTTCCACCTCGTCTCTCACCTGACTGGCCAGCCTGTACTGGGCCAGCAGGTTGAGATAATGCATCTTGTTTTCATTGGTAACGGCAATGTGGGCCCCCCCTGAGATCAGCTCCACCACCTGCAGAAGACAAAAATGTTGGGAAAAAAGTGCTGAATGGTCTTGCAGATGCAGCACATTAATGCAGAGTTCATATAAAGAACCATTTCACATAAATTCCATAACATATTTACATGATCTTTTACTACATTCATTTTATTTATAACGGTAATAAAGGGACAAATTACATCTTTCAATATCTGAGCAAGCTCCACGTGCGATATTAAGGCTCTAAAATCAGGGGTCTCAAACTTGCGGCCCGCGGGCCAAATGCGGCACGCAAGACGCTACTTTGAGGTCCCCGCCTTGATAACAAAGTTTAATGTTGAAATGCACACCAGAAACACAATTAACATGATTTTGCCCCGCACATACTGTTACCCCCCGCCCTGTTTTGCTTTGGTTTAGCAATGAAGCTAATGAAGCTTATGACGCCTGGGTACAAATAAATGCAGGAAATTATTTGGAAAATACACGTCAAGATAAAGCATGTTGTTTAAGTTACGACGCTGCTCCCAGATGGAACTGAGTACGATGCTAACTTGCTAATTGGGTAAAATTATTACGTTTCATTAATGTTCATGTTAAAGGTTAAATAAAATTTTTTATACTGTACATTTGAATCTGACAAAAATCATTTCTCTACCTTATTTTCTGTTTTATTATTATTTTACTTATTTATTACTGATTGATTTATTGTCTTTATTCTTAATTTGTTTATTTATTTTTTTTAAATCTTATTTTGTGTATAGAAAAATAAAAATTAAGATATTTGAGAACAGTGGAATGTTTTATCAGATATTTTGGTGTGGAAAACCGGAACCAAAGTACTGAAAAAGTGTAGGGTATAGCACAGGGGTGTCAAACATACGGCCCGCGGGCCGGAACCGGCCCCCAAGGAGGTTCGATCAGGCCCGCAGGATAATTTGAAAGTGGAAAAAAATGCATAAAAGACATGGAATTAATATTTTTAATTCGCTGCAATTCATGGATTATCCGCTAAGGGGCGCACTCTTTCCATCAGAGTAGAAGACAAGCCGCATCACTGAGACAGACTGAAAACAGCAGACGGTATCAATGCGCCATCTGCTGCTTGTTACGACGTTGTAAAGACCTTGGTCTCTACCTCTCCGCTACACCCTCATTAGCCAAAATGTCGTTATCCAAACGGAGAAAAGTAGATAAGGAGTGTAGAATTTTCAAAGAAAAATGGATCCTGAAAATCATTTGATTCATTTTAATTGTTTGTGAAATGGATAAAAATACTTTGTGAAATGCATGAAAATGTGTTTTTCTTTGGAAAACAAAGACATTTCCGAGTGATCCCAAACTTTTGAGCGGTAGTCTAAGAGTAATGAGAATAAGCATGCAAGTAGCAACTTCACACTCTCAGATATTTGTCTTCTTGCGCAGTTGTGCATCGTTTTTGCGTCCTTGTTAGACCCAGTTTGTGCTGCTCTCTGAAGGGAGTCGTTAACAGCATGGTAAGATATTTTAGTTTTAGTTTAGATTTTTTTAGATGGCTTTTCTAATAATCTATTAGCCTTATAAAATGATGAACTTGGATTAGCAGCCATACCAGGAGATTGATGCAGAGGACTGACCGTTGTTGATAGTAGGCCTCTATGCAAAATTGTACATCCTTCTTTGAAAAATCATCTGATTCATTTTAATTGTTTGTGAAATTGATAAAAATTGTTTGTGAAATGCATGAAAATTAAGTTTTTCTTTGGAAAACAAAGAAATTTGCAAATGGTAGTGTAGGTACTACTACGGGTACTACTTTCTCCCCTTCTGGTTTGCATGTAGAAATCTCTAGACCCCGAACATATGGTGACCGGTCTTTTATAGACTTTTTTTTTTTTTGGGAAAGAAAAACACCATCTCATACATATAATATTTATGATGTTGCAATAAATGCCACTTTGCTGCAATGATATGCAAATACTGAGTAAAATAACATGCAAGCGATGCCAAACTCATGCAAGCCTCCACGCCTCACCTTTCCGAATAACAATTTTCATGCTAGTATAAAGCAATTTGGTTTCTCGTTTATATGCTTTATTGCAGTGGCCCCCACACTAAGGCCCAGGGGCCAGACACGGCCCACTTCCACATTTGTCCCGGCCCCCTGAACAATAAAGCATGGTCATTTTTCTGTCATGGAACTGGAAATGGTAACCTATTGTGACGTGACTACAACCACACTTTTCCCCCAGTCACAGAACATAAACAAACATATGGCCCCTGACCCCGGGCGGCACGGTGGTCTAGGGGTTAGCGCGCAGACCTCACAGCTAGGAGCTAGGGTTCAATCCCACCCTCGGGCATCTCTGTGTGGAGTTTGCATGTTCTCCCCGTGCATGCGTGGGTTTTCTCCGGGTACTCATGCTAAACCTAGCAAAACATGCTAGGTTAATTAGCGACTCCAAATTGTCCATAGGTATGAATGTGAGTGTGAATGGTTGTTTGTCTATATGTGCCCTGTGATTGGCTGGCGACCAGTCTAGGGTGTACCCCGCCTTACGCCCGAAGACAGCTGGGAAAGGCTCCAGCACCCCCGCGACCCTCGTGAGGAAAAGCGGTAGAAAATGAATGAATGAATGACCCTGACCCCGGGCGGCACGGTGGTCTAGGGGTTAGCGCGCAGACCTCACAGCTAGGAGACCAGGGTTCAATCCCACCCTCGGGCATCTCTGTGTGGAGTTTGCATGTTCTCCCCGTGCATGCGTGAGTTTTCTCCGGGTACTCCGGTTTCCTCCCACATTCCAAAAACATGCTAGGTTAATTAGCCACTCCAAATTGTCCATAGGTATGAATGTGAGTGTGAATGGTTGTTTGTCTATATGTGCCCTGTGATTGGCTGGCCACCAGTCTAGGGTGTACCCCGCCTTACGCCCGAAGACAGCTGGGATAGGCTCCAGCACCCCCGCGACCCTCGTGAGGAAAAGCGGTAGAAAATGAATGAATGACCCTGACCCTGGCCCCCTTCAGAGGAAAGAAAAGTCATGTGGCCCTCACTGGAAAAAGTTTGGGGACCCCTGCTTTATTGTCTCTATCGCCTGTGAAAAGACGTCACAGACTGAAAAATAAAAGGAAGCGAGTGAAGGACGAGAGTGTTAGCATCACCTTTTCCAGCTGTCCCGATTTGCTGTACTTCTCCTCAGCAAACACCAGGTCCATTTCGCTCACGTCGTTATTCAGGATGAAGCACACTTTGGTCTTGTAGAATTCCTGGTCGTCCGTCTCAAAGTACTGGAGGCACACACGGAAGAGTTATTTCCAGACCGGCTGCCAACCAGCCGACACGGATGCAAAGCCTCGTTGCGGCTTCGTACCTTGTAATTCATTCTGAGGCCAATGATTTGAGCCAGGAAGGAGCGCGTGAAGCGAGCTCGAACGAGCTGTTTGTAAGCCCCGCCCAGCGCGGACTCGTACAGGCACTTGCCGACGACGCGGCCGGCGAACTCGTACATCTTCAGTCGCAAGTGTGGCGGTCGCTCGGCATTTGGGTGCACCTGAATGACGTGGTAGGAAATAATCTTTATTTAAAAAAAAAAAAAAAACAGACAACCACAAAGCATCTTTTGATTCCTAATCGAATTTTTTTTTTTTTCGAATTTGGGAGAAAACTTTATTTTTCTTGCAAAGGAAATATATAAGGAAGTCTGCCCCTCTGTGACATCACAAGGGGGACCGTTTTACCACGCCTTTTGAAGCTGAGCATTTTAAGCCATCCAGACTTCTTTCAGGGCTCACTTCCTAATGTGCAAACCTTATTATGTGAAAGTTTAACATGAGAATACTACATTCTAATTACATTTATAGTTCAGAAGACTTGTGCTCCTGTCCCCTGGTAAAAAAAAAAATGCTGATATCCATAGCGAAATTGAAAGCTAGGTATCCACTCTTCCGGCTCTTTTGTCTGTGAGTGCCGCTAAGATCCATGGGCGAGTGAAGAGTTATATTTTTTTACAGTAACAAAATCGCTATAGCTCCGTAGAGAGATATAGAGATAGATATAGAGATAGATATAGAGATAGATATAGAGAGAGATATAGAGAGAGATATAGAGAGAGATATAGAGAGAGATATAGAGAGAGATATAGAGAGAGATATAGAGAGAGATATAGAGAGAGATATAGAGAGAGATAGAGAGAGAGATAGAGAGATAGAGAGAGAGATAGAGAGAGAGATAGAGAGAGAGATAGAGAGAGATAGAGAGAGATAGAGAGAGATAGAGAGAGATAGAGAGAGATAGAGAGAGATAGAGAGAGATAGAGAGAGATAGAGAGAGATAGAGAGAGATAGAGAGAGATAGAGAGAGATAGAGAGAGATAGAGAGAGATAGAGAGAGATAGAGAGATAGAGAGATAGAGAGATAGAGAGACAGAGAGACAGAGAGACAGAGAGACAGAGAGACAGAGAGACAGAGAGACAGAGAGACAGAGAGACAGAGAGACAGAGAGACAGAGAGACAGAGAGACAGAGAGACAGAGAGACAGATAGACAGATAGACAGATAGACAGATAGACAGATAGACAGATAGACAGATAGACAGATAGACAGATAGACAGATAGACAGATAGACAGATAGACAGATAGACAGATAGACAGATAGACAGAGAGACAGAGAGACAGAGAGACAGAGAGACAGAGAGACAGATAGACAGATAGACAGATAGACAGATAGACAGATAGACAGATAGACAGATAGACAGATAGACAGATAGACAGATAGACAGATAGACAGATAGACAGATAGACAGATAGACAGATAGACAGATAGACAGATAGACAGATAGACAGATAGACAGATAGACAGATAGACAGATAGACAGATAGACAGATAGACAGATAGATAGATAGATAGATAGATAGATAGATAGATAGATAGATAGATAGATAGATAGATAGACTCCCTTTATTGTCATTGCACAAAAACACAGTAGTGAAATTGCCAACGAAATGTCGTTGCCTGGCTCCCATATAATAACAGACACAAAAGAAGATAAGTAATAATGATGTTTGTGGAAACATTTATCATTTATTCAACTTCTACTCTTCTTTTTACTAAAAAAAAATTCTTATTAATCACGTTTGAGGAGAATATGAGCAAACATCTTACCAGGCCCTGGTTGTTATCACTGAAGCGAGTGAATAAGTAGTTGGAGGTGTCAAAAAGGGTCTTGCATATTAGCTCAAACCATTCCCGGCGAGGACCCCCCCAGTCCAGAGCTGCAGACCAACACCCAAATGTTTATCAGAATCCGAGTCTGGTGAACTTGTTTACAACGTATGAAGCGTTATTTACCTTCCTCGTCCTGAAAAACCACCTCAAAGTTCTTATTCCAGTCGGACACCGAGAAGTTCCGTGTTGCCTTTAGGGACTGAGAAAAAGTAAATTTAACGAGAAGAGCTTGAAAAAAAAAATTTTTTTTTTAAAAAAGTACTCACTGAATCGAGAATCGAGTGGCGGGTGATTTTTAGGCAAGTCTTGGTGCGAGGTCTCTTGGAGTGGATGTGCCTGAGTTCACGTTGAAAGAAGTTCACCTTGTCCTGGAAGGTCTCGGAGCCGCCTGTTGGACACATTGCTAACATTGACAACAAGGAGCTACCAGCAAAACGTTATTTGGATTCAGTTGGAATAACTAACCGATGTTTTTGTGTAGAAAGCGGATGAAGGTGGCGGCCATGATGTTTCTCTCTTTGCAGCTGAGCTCCACCGGCGGCTGGATCCCGTCATCCACCACGAGGGTGAGGTACTTGTGAACCGGGTCTGGGCCGTGATAGCTAAACTGAAATGAAAAAGAGAAGTTTAATTAAACATGGATTCAATTCAAAAGTGAGTCAGTCCAACAGGATAAACCTACTGTAGATGTTCTATGTTTATCATCATTCTTAGTGTTTCCTTGCGTGTTTGAGGACCTTAAAGTACATCAGAAAGGTTTTATTCAATTCAGTGGTCCGGGATACAAACTAGGGATCGACCGATATGTTTTTTTTTTGGGACCGATGCAGATACCGATTTTTTTCCACCACCCTCAGTCGATGGCCGATACTGCTTTTGATCCCTCAATTTACATGAAAAAAATGACCATGATAACAAATATTATACACAAAGCTGCCCCTGCTGATGCCTGACTGTAAATCATGCGGTGGAAAAATACATCGGCGAACCCACGCGCGTATCGACCGATACCGATACAAGGAAAAAAACGCAAATATCGGCCCGATATATATCGGTCGGGCGATGTATCGGTCGATCCTTAATACAAACCCCCCAAAATCAGTAAATTGGATTTACTGATCCATGGATCAGTAAATCCATGGATCAGTAAATCCTCATGGATCTACTGATCGTCTCATGGATCAGTCGCAAAAATACGGTGGAGGCATCTATCATGACAGGAAGCACAAAAAAAGTCAGGAAGACAAACAGGAAGTCGGCCGTTTTGGGGGAAACTAGGTGTTGTTCTTTGACAAACTCGTCCTAGTGACTTTGACCAAATGAGTCAAAATCAAATTCGCGGATTCATATGTCCCTTAGTGGGTGGCACGGCGGTCGAGTGGTTTGCGCGCAGACCTCACAGCTAGGAGACCCGAGTTCAATTCCACCCGCGGCCATCTCTGTGTGGCGTTTGCATGTTCTCCGGGTACTCCGGTTTCCTCCCACATTCCAAAAACATGCTAGGTTAATTAGCGACTCCAAATTGTCCATAGGTATGAATGTGAGTGTGAATGGTTGTTTGTCTATATGTGCCCTGTGATTGGCTGGCCACCAGTCCAGGGTGTACCCCGCCTCTCGCCCCAAGAAGACAGCCGGTGACGACCCTCGTGAGGATAAGCGGTAGAAAATGAATGAACATTATTCCAACAGTAAAATATGGTGGTGGTAGTGTGATGGTCTGGGACTGTTTTGCTGCATCAGGACCTGGAAGACTCACTGTGATAAATGGAACCATGAATTATTGTTAATATACAAATATGGGCTGCACGGTGAACGAGTGGTTAGCACGCAGACATCACAGCTAGGAGACCAGGGTTCAATTCCACCCTCGGAAATCTCTTGCCGTTTACCTTTGTTCCGGGACATACTCGAAAGGTGAAAAGGCGCCATGGAATAATTTTCAGGTAGAACTCCTTCACAGACAGTTGCTGTTTGACAAAGAGAAATCTATGTAAGCGACATGTCGTCACGGTAAAGTTCTCGGCTACGATTCAGGTCGAGGTACTTGCCTTTGGCGATATGTAACAGTAGACCTTTTTTGGTTTCTTGACCTTCTCAGGTTGCCCCTCCACAGGAGAGTCGTGCTCGTCCTCCTCATCCGCCGTGGACGGCCTCCTCTGGGGAGCCAGCAGAGAGGAGGCCGGTAGTTGCCACGAGCAGCTGCTGTAGTTGCCGCTGCTGTAGAGGTACGCCTCGAAATAGATGCTGATGCCTGGCGTGGACACATTTTTCTCCACGTAGGTCTTCTCATTCTCTGTGAGACGAGGGGGAAAGGTCACTAAGCTTTAATATTAGGTATGAGCATTTGACTAAAAAAAAGGTTACAATTTTTACAAGAATAAACTCGTAATATTACCAGGATAAATAATGTAATTTTAGTAGTAGAGGAAAAATTTAAAAAAATTGAAATAGTTATGAAAAACAAAAATAGTAAAGTTGTAATTTTTGTGGAATAGAAAAAAAATAAAAATTGCAAAAATAATTTTTTGAGAGATTCTTTTTCGAAGAAATTTCTCCTAACTTTTTAGCATACAAAATTAACATTTCCAAAATTTCCAAGTGGCCCCTGCATTCACTCATTTTTTTTATTTTTATTTTTTTTCAGTATGTGGCCCTCGGTGGAAAGATTTTTCTATAATGACTTAGACATATTCTGAAAAAAAAAAAAAAAAACGCAGCTTGTTTTTTGCTTTTAACCCTCCTCTTGTGTTAGGGTCGGCACCGACCTGTTTTACATTTTAATGCATAAAAAGAATCACATAACATTTTTTTTATTGCATCAAAGCTTTTTGATTTTGTCAGGAAAAAAAAATGGCAGAAATGGGAAAAAAAAAAAGGGTCGTAATTTTACAAGAATAAACTCGTAATATTACCAGGATAAATAATGTAATTTTAGTAGCAGAGGAGAAATAAAAAAAAATTATGAAAAACAAAAATAGTAAAGTTGTAATTTTTGGGGAATAGAATAAAAATAAAAATTGCTAAAATAATTTTTTGAGAGATTCTTTTTTGAAGAAATTTCTCATAACTTCTTGGCATACAAAATTAACATTTACCAAATTTCCAAGTGGCCCCTGCATCCACTCATTTTTTTTTTTTTTCAGTATGTGGCCCTCGGTGGAAAAAGCTTTCTATAATGACTTAGACATATTCTGAAAAAAAAAAAAAAACGCAGCTTGTTTTTTGCTTTTAACCCTCTTCTTGTGTTAGGGTCGGGACCGATTTAAGACATGGGTCAAAACCAACCTGTTAGCATAAGAGATGAAACCAGAAAGCTAACACAAGAGGAAGGCTAAAAGGGAAAATGGATAATTGCTTAATCAAACTGATCCAATTATAAGACTACTGAAAAAGATGAAAAAACATGCTAGGTTAATTAGCGACTCCAAATTGTCCATAGGTATGAATGTGAGTGTGAATGGTTGTTTGTCTATATGTGCCCTGTGATTGGCTGGCGACCAGTCCAGGGTGTACCCGGCCTCTCGCCAAAAAGACAGCTGGGATAGGCTCCAGCACCCCCCGCAACCCTCGTGAGGATAAGCGGCAGAAAATGAATGAATAATAATGGATGAAACAGGCTGCACGGTGGTCGATTGGTTAGCGCACAGGCCTCACAGCTAAAAGACCCGAGTTCAACACCCTCAGCCATCTCTGTGTGGAGTTTGCATGTTCTTCCCGTGAATGCGTGGGTTTTCTCCGGTTTCCTCCCACATTCCAAAAACATGCTAGGTTAATTAGCGACTCCTAATTGTCCGTAGGTATGAATGTGAGTGTGAATGGTTGTTTGTCTATATGTGCGCAGTGATTGGCTGGCGACCAGTCCAGGGTGTACCCGGCCTCTCGCCAAAAAGACAGCTGGGATAGGCTCCAGCACCAAAAAGCGGTAGAAAATGAATAAATGAATGAATGAAAAATCATCTTCCCAAAAACAGGTCCTATCTTGCAGTATATTTTAGGCTGTCTTCTATTGGAGTCAATCGAGTATGTGCCCAAGTGTACCCAATCCCAAAGTTCCAATTCCAACTCACCATTGAGAACAATAATGTCAAACTCCCCGTTGCTGAGCGGCTGATCCTGATAGGAGATGCGGGCTCTGAAACAGCCGGTCTTCCACAGGGTCAGTCTCATCAGAACCTGACACTGCTGCTTGTTGAGGGACACCGTCTTACTGTAGTGGCCCTCCATGCTGTCATCGTCCACTGTGCCCAGCTGACACAAAAAAAAAACAAAATAAAACACCACAACGCCCTCTCACAGACACTTGATTGGATCAAGTTGGGAGATTTTAACTTTTATAAACTTACAGAGTGTACTTGGACGCTGTAGTTTGCTTCATCTGTCAGCGATGTAGAGTTACTGGTGGGGTTGCCGTATTCGTCCCTGGGCTCAATTTGCAGAGTGTGCTGCTGGCTGTGTGTTAGCACCAGAGTGGAGAAATGGTAGGCTATCTTGGTCTTGGATGGAACAACTGTACCTGAAATGTAGCAAATACAGCAGTCAGCCAAAAGCAGAAACACCAAAAAAAACATTCGAATTAATCAAAACCAACCTGGCTGAAAGATTTTATAGTACGGGCTGTAGGCCACATTGAGGCCACCTAGCTTGACAGCAACCTCGTAGCGTCCGGCCTTGCGCACGGTGAACGTTACTTTCACCACATTGGACTCCGGTTCTTGTAAGACCTCCTGTGTAACAGGGATATCCAGAGCCAGTTCAATGTGGGTGATGTTGACTCTCAACCCCACGGGCCGATGCGCCGGGAAAGGCTGGCCGTTTTTATAGAAGAGCTGGAGACGAGACAATGGATTAGCGCCGCGCTGGAATGTGACACTTTTACAATCCGTGAGGTTTTTTTGGATCGCTACTTGGACTCTGAAGCTCATCGTCTGCCCCACTTCTTGTGGCTCCTTCCAATCCCAGGACACCTTGCAGGAACGTGGGTCCAGGTAGTTGCCCCGCACGTAGTCGTAGATGCTGCGGTCCCCGCGTCGACCTGGATCCTCATTTTGCAGGAAGCTAACAACTCTGGCTGCAAGCTCACAGAGGAACTTGATGGTGAAGACAAATGCAATGATGGAAACAGTAATTCCACCTGACGACAAAAAAAAGGGGGCATTAATGGAAGATGTTTGCAAAATCGCACCGGTTTCAGGGCTCTACACGCAGCCCGCGGGCCAAATGTGGCCCGCAGGACACTAGTTTGAGGCCCCCGCCTTGATATGAAAGTTTAATATTAGTTTGATATGGATGCTGTATGGTATCATGTACCCAGAAAAAAAAATATTACGTTTGATTAATGTCCATGTTAAAGGTTAAATAACTGTTAATAGTTATCCTCCCTATCCGTGTGGAAGTGGTAAGTTTTTGGCTATTTAAGTTGAAAGGAAATAACTTGAAGGCTACCGTTTAGGTCGCTAGCTAACTCTAGTTTGCGAGTTAGCATGTGTCTCGAGACCCTGCAGTTGCGCAATATGTTGTAAATAAAATAAAAAAAGAGTATAAATGTGACTATAGTCGTGTTTTGTCATGTCTACAGGGCTCTAATAATGCTTTGTTCATTTTGTAGTCGATCTAATGCAGGGGTCTCAAACACGCGGCCCGGGGGCCAAATGTGGCCCGCAGGACACTAGTTTGAGGCCCCCGCCTTGATATGAAAGTTTAATATTAGTTTGATATAGATGCTGTATGGTATCATGTACCCAGAAAAAATTATTACGTTTGATTCATGTTCATGTTAAAGGTTAAATAACTGTTAATAGTTATCCTCCCTATCCGTGTGGAAGTGGTAAGTTTTTGGCTATTTAAGTTGAAAGGAAATAACTTAAAGGCTACCGTTTAGGTCGCTAGCTAACTCTAGTTTGCGAGTTAGCATGTTTTTTGGCAAAATTGAGACGAGCCGCAGTGTTCTTTTTTTCTTCAGCAGTGGTTTGAGTCTTGGAACTCTACCATGCAGGTCGTTTTAGCCCACGGTCTTTCGTAGGTGGAGTCATGAATACTGGCCTTAACTGAGGCCTATAGTTCTTAGGATGATGATGTGGATGTGAGGTCTTTTGTGACCTCTTGGAGGAGTTGTTGTTGCACTCTTGGGGTAATTTTGTTTGGCCGGCCACTTCTGGGACGATTCACTGCATGTTTTTTTTTTTTGCTATTTGTGGATAATGGCTCTCACTGTGTTTTGCTGGAGTCCTAAGGCTTTAAGAAATGGCTTTATAGCAATTTACTTTCTCATTTTTTTCCTGAATTTCTTTAGATCTCAGCATGATGTCTAGCGTTTGAGGATCTTTTGGTCTGCAGGCAGCTCCTATTTATTGGAGATCTTGGGTGTGGCTACAGAAATTGGAACTCAGGTGGGATAAAGTAGTTGTTTTAACCAGGACAATCACTTCCTCACACAGGGGCATGTAGGTTTGATTTTTTTTTTATCCATTAATAATAATAATGTTTCATATATAAACTGAATTTTGTGTTGTCATTGACTAATATTTGATGAGCTGAAATATTTCAGTGTGACCAAAATCAGAAAGGGGGTAAACACTTTGCACATCACTGTGTATATATTACACGCTAACGATGGATCTGCGCAATCGATCGATAGCGCTGCGCCCAAGATGAATCCATCGTTAGCGCACAAATCCATCGATTTCTGCGCTCACGATGGATATAACGCCACACACACTGTATGTACCAAACAGTTCTCACCAATCACGTAAAACATCAGGTCCCTTATCAAGAAGCACAGCGCCACAGTACAGCCAAATAGGAGAGCTCCAGCTACAAAAGACACATTTTTATGAATTATTATGAGAATTATTTGTATCAACAGCCTTGTGAATGATTACTTCAACATTGCACAAAGGATGTTGTTTCCTTTCAAAAGCAAATGAAAATGAAAGTGTGCTCGCCCTCACCAATCGACCACTTCTCATTCAGACGCCTCTCAGCAAGACTATGCACAAGCTGGATCTCGTAGTCCTGGTCGCGACTCCTCCGGGAGTTCTGCAGGATCTTGATGCCGGTAGACAGCTTGATGTAGTCTTCGTAGTAATACCCCCAGGCGGCTAAGGAGAGGTGCAGGTGGCTGTCGAACTGCGACAGATCATCCAGATTCATATAACCCAAAGTCTTCAACCTGAAAATCAAAATTGATGGATTAAAAAAAAAACAGGCTCCACTCCAACGCACTTTATTAGCATACAATGCTGTCTTTATGACAACAAATCAAGACCACATATCAACCAATGAGACTATTTGTTTTGCATTCAATCTGCATTTTATCAGCAATGCATCTTAAATGTCATGCTTTTTTTTTTCTGGGAGTCTGATTTATGCGTTTTAAAAAAATCTGCATGACAAGAAATTTCAAGAAAAATGTTTCCAGTTGTATAAAAGACAAACTGAAGTGGGGAAAAAAAAAACCTCTCCTGACTTACGTATGGTAAAAGTGTTCCAGGTTCTGGGAACAAAGCCACTCCTGGAAGGCAAAGTCTTGGAGAAGCCGGATATGAGCCTCAGCAATTTCCCTCCAGCTCTGCTGTTCCTTCACCACCTCTTCCAGGCGACTCAGTACACTCAAACTCAGCTCCTCCAAGGTCTGTACATCTGATTATATCACAGACCACCACAGTGAAACATACCAGAAAGCAGCCGTGAAATAATTTCTGCATATCAAAAGGAGTGGTTGTTGATCTGTAATTGGATTTTAAGCTTTTTAATGTTTTTTGACACGTGCATTACACCAACTGACCTTCAAATAAATGTCTGTACTGAGAAAGTCGATGTCCTTGGAGCCATTCCTCAATCTGGCCTTCTTTGCCTTTCTTCCAGTGCACTTCCCAGAAGAAGATCCACAACGCGGAGCAGATGAGAAAGGTCAGGAAGAAGCGCCGGTCCATCAGACCATCTTGACACTCACAATCTAATCTCCTGGGAGAAAGATAAGAGACGAGAGTGACGACTCGCAAACAACTTCAGGCTAAATCAGGGGTGGGCAAACTACGGCCCGGGGGCCACATGCGGCCCGCCAAGTGTTTCAATATGGCCCGCCTGTTTTTTTCCAAAGTATTTCATTTAAACTCAACACATAACCTGGCATCGTGGCTTGGGCCAACTTTTTGATGGTTGAGGTAGCTGCTTTATCAATTTCGTTATTTGATGTGGTCTGTTGTTTACAAAATGCTCCTGGAAAAAGTAACACAAGCACAAAAATAAAAATAATGACAATAATAATAATAATAAGAATGTTGTTAATAATAATAATATTACTATTATTATATTCATATTGTTGTTAATAATATTAATATAATAATAGTCGTAATATTAGTTATTATTATTAACAATAATAATAATATAATGATAATAACATTACTATAACTAATAACAAATCTAATATATATATAAAATTGTAATAATAAAGACAATAATAATAATAAAAATAATAATAAATTTAATTTCCAACACTTTACATCAAATAAATGATTTCAAAGTGCACATATAGCAGATTGCATGACACTTTTACATGTAAAATATGCATAAAAATAGGACTGTTGCATGTAAAGTATTATATAGTCTGCCCCCCCCCCTGTCAATTTTGTTAAATCAATGCGAGTCAAAAAGTTTGCCCATCCCTGGGCTAAATGATTTTGGAAAACATGCAAAATTACCAACAATTTTCTTGTATGGAAATTAATATTATGATTCACACACACATGCCATGTTCAGGGACGCATTTTTAAGAAATCACACTTTTGTTGAATTATTGCCAGCAAGCCATCCAGGAGGAAGCGTTTGTTTGTGACACTGATTTTTACCGCAACACAAAAAAAAATAATTTATAAAAAACGGAAGTGGAATTCAATGAAGAATTACATCATACTTTAAACTATAAATCTGTCGTAGAAGCTCGATGTGTTGATTGGTTAAGTCACACAAACATAAATATTGATGTGGCACTTCAGGGATGAGCTCGCAAATGCGAGAAGACTAGCATTGCCACACTGAAAAATGTATAAAACGCATCTTAGAATGACCAACACATTGTTTAATACTAGAATAACAGATAATTTAACCGCTAACCCGACAGAGCAGGTGCTTTGTGATGTCATGCCAAAAACAAGCATTCGTGACATGCTAGCTCCGTGTCTTTTATATAAAAAAATGTGAAAAACAACCAAACGCAACTGTTCAGTTTATATACTCGACTGTAATATTCTTAGGAATAACCAAAAAAAAATGCGTAACACAACAAAGGATACTCGCAATACAAGAAAGTCCAAAAACTGAGAAGCTACAATGCTAACAAAAGCAATGCATTGTCAACGTATCTCGTGGAAGCACAAAGCTAGCCGACTCATTAACAGTTTCTGTCGCACTTAAAACAACACACATCACATCCCCTGTCTGTGCAACAAAAAAAAACATCAATAACTTCTTAATTTGATATCTTGTGAATTGAAACAACATCATTTACCTCAGGTAAATCTCGCATCACCGTGGACTTATGAGTCAAACAGCCGGAATATACGCAGAAGACTGTCGACTGTTGATGACGTCAACGCGGTGTCGACAACACACGAGGACAAGAGCAGCCGCTGATAACTCGATTATTGAGAGGGATAATATCGACACTTTCCATTATGGTATAAAAGTTTCATATTTGCGACATTTGTATGACTTTTTTTAAAAAAAAGATTGGGAATTGTCTGGTTATGTTACATGCATGGTTTGTTGTATCGTAAGCGTTAGGCCGTTGAGCTAACTGTAGCCTAGCATAACGCGTACACAGCTGCTTAAAAGCAATCTATAATATATTCAATAATAATGAGAAAAAACACATAATATGATAAATAATACATTATGTTAAGAATACAGTACTAGTGTTGATGATGATAAAGTTTAGTATGAGCTTCACAGACAGTGAATGTCAATTTTGCCACCATAATCAATGTAATGATATAACTCTATTGAAATGTTACTGTATATGTATTTTGAGCTGTAATATTGTGATGTTGTACACATGCCATAATGCTCAGTTAAAAACAGTTAATCACTTGTTTTCTCATACAGCCGAAACAGAAAACAAAGAAATTTGCTGCAATGAAACGGATGATCAGTTTGAAAGATAATCGCATGTGAGTTCTGATTTGTATTCAATGTCTTTTTTTTTACTGTATTATTAGTTTTGTTTCTTCTGATAATGCATTTTTTTTTATTTGCAGAAAAGAACAACAACGTTCCAAAGCAAATGAAAAAAAGAAGAAAGACCCTTCAGAGCTGAAGGAGAGAGAAGTGTATGTTGCCAAGTAGACATTCGGACCGTAAATAGTGGTTGTTTTGACTTGATTCTTTCTTGTTTTCTGCAGGCCCAAGTACCCGTCGTGCCTGTTCTTCCAGTACAACACTCAGCTTGGTCCGCCGTACCACGTTCTGATTGATACCAATTTTATCAACTTCTCAATCAAGGCCAAACTGGACATTGTTCAGTCTATGATGGACTGTCTGTATGCCAAATGTAAGAAACATTTAACTAATCAAATTAGAAACATGTACAGTTGCTGTGCATCATTTGTGTCCACACATATTGGCAAATTAATTTTATTTGCTTTAATCTGTACATACATTGTTGTTTTTAATGGTAACTTAAGTAAAAAGTGGTTTGACGGCGCTATCTCCAACATATACCATTCATTTGTGTTTGTTTTGGTTAAAGTCCGAAATGTAGTAAATTATTTTTTCTCAGTTTGCATCCAATATGGTGTGCGTATTGTTATGCAATTACAGACTAATTAAATTGACATCATTTCTTATGGGAAAAATGTATTATGTTAGTGTATGTTTTGGTTAGAGTCAAATGAGTGACGCTAACCAAGGTTCTGATCTTTCCTTGCATTTCTTTTAATCCAGGTATCCCTTATATCACAGACTGTGTGATGGCTGAAATTGAAAAGCTGGGAATGAAGTACAGAGTTGCGCTCAGGTACGAGCAATGACATTTAATTGTCGTAATTAATTCGCAAAAATATCATTTTTCTCAAGTGACTCTTTTTTGTTTGTTGTTGCAGGATAGCAAAGGATCCGAGGTTTGAGCGTTTACCTTGCACACACAAAGGAACATACGCTGATGACTGTCTGGTCCAAAGGGTAACACAGGTATTGGTCATGAAACGATTAGCTCTGTTGTGGCTACGCTAGCAAGATATGATAATAATGCGTGCTGATATTTCCACAGCACAAGTGTTACATCCTGGCTACTGTGGATAGAGACTTGAAACGAAGGGTCAGGAAGATCCCCGGAGTGCCCATCATGTACATCTCAAACCACAGGTAACGTCGTTTTTTTTAGACATTAGATGTAATAGAGTGGAACCTTGGTTAGCGTGCATAATTGCGCCTTGGTTTATGAACATCTTCTTGTTTGCATTCAATATGGTGCGCTTGTTGTTGTTTCTTATAGATAGATATACTTTTACTTTCTTTATAGTGAAATTGCTGAACTAAATATTTTCTGAAATTGTATTTATATATATATATTTTGTATATTACCGCAGTGAAATTGCCAACGAAATGTTTCAGAAAAAAAAATCAGAGAATATTTAGTTCATTATTTAATACATGTGTACATAAAATTAACTAAATATTCTCTGAAATTGTATTTTTTTTCTGCAACGACATTTCTGCAAATGTGGCCCTGAACATGGTGTGTGTGTGTGTGTGTGTGTGAGAATCATAATCTTAATTAATTATTAATAAAGTGGAACCTTGGTTAGCGTGCAAAATTTTGCCTTGGTTTATGTACATCTTCCTGTTTGCATTCAATATGGTGCGCTTGTTGTTGTTTCTTATAGATAGATATACTTTATTACTTTCTTTATAGTGAAATTGCTGAACTAAATATTTTCTGAAATTGTATTTATATATATATATATATATATATATATATATATATATATTTTTTTTTTTTTTTTTTTTTGTATATTACAGCAGTGAAATTGCCAACGAAATGTTGTTTCAGAAATAAAAATACAATTTCAGAGAATATTTAGTTCATTATTTAATACATGTGTACATATAATGAACTAAATATTCTCTGAAATTTTATTTTTTTCTTATTTAATACATGTGTACATATAATGAACTAAATATTCTCTGAAATTGTATTTTTTTTCTGCAACGACATTTCTGCAAATGTGGCCCTGAACATGGTGTGTGTGTGTGTGAGAATCATAATCTTAATTAATTATTAATAAAGTGGAACCTTGGTTAGCGTGCAAAATTTTGCCTTGGTTTATGTACATCTTCCTGTTTACATTCAATATGGTGCGCTTGTTGTTGTTTCTTACCAACGAAATGTCGTTGCAGAAAAAAAAAATACAATTTCAGACAATATTTACTTCATTATATGTACACGTATTAAATAATGAACTAAATATTCTCTGAAATTGTATTTATATTTATATATATATTGTATATTACAGCAGTGAAAATGCCAACAAAATGCCATGCAAAATAAAAAAAATACAATTTCAGAGAATATTTACTTCATTATATGTACACATGTATTAAATAATGAACTAAATATTATCTGAAATTGTATTTTTTGTACTGATATTGACCTTATTTCTCACAGGAGAAATGGTTTTGTTTAGCATACGTTTTGGTTACAGTCTGACCTTCTGGAACAGATTGATGCTAACCAAGGTTCCTCTGTAAATGTCTTACAAAAACAATTGTACTAATCATTTATCTTATCTTATCTAACACAGGTACAACATTGAAAGAATGCCTGATGATTATGGTGCGCCGAGGTTTTGATTATTTGTACAAAATGTCGCTGTATATACATTTTACTTCCTTTATGTACTGTACATCAGAATTTTTGAATTGCAGAGGAAGTTGCATTTATGTCGTATCACCTTGAGCTATGTTTCCCATATAAAAGTGTCACCACTCATTGTTATGGAGTGTGAATAAACGGATTGTTGCAGATGTCTTTATTTTTTGTCTGAATTTTGACACAAAAACTGCAAAATTAGTATGTCAAAAATGCTACCGAATACGTTTTTGGTTGTAGTACCACTAGTGGTACTCTATCTTCAAATAAAAACAATTATTTAGAAATGTGCACATTTATTAAATTTATTAAATAATTTAAATTTATTAAATAATTTATTAAATAATGAACTAAATTTCTCTGAAAAAAATATTTTTTTATATGTTTTTTTATGTTTAATTAGTTTCATATGTCAGTATTCAAACTTAAAAATAGCAAAAATATTCCTGAGGTAGTACTTCTTAAACGTCTGAGAGCCATTGGTGTACACTTACAGTATACTGTTTGTATGTATACAGTATAAACAATACAACATGTACAGAATTATACTGATATTCATTGTTAGAATATTTGAACTTTTTTATTAACTTTTAGGACTATGACACACTAAACATTTTATGCTAGCAAAAATTTCCTGAGGTAGTACTTCTTAAATGTCTGAGAGCCATTGGTGTACACTTACAGTATACTGTTTGTATGTATACAGTATAAACAATACAACATGTGTAACAGGTGTGTTCCAGCAATGGCGTTGTAATTCACCAAAAGTCCATCCTTAGTATTTGTTTTCATTTTGTCATATAATTTTCATGTTGAATTATTTATTTTACGTATATTGTCATTTTATTTTGAAATTTGTTTTATTTTGGTGACTTCCTGTAAGGAAGGCACTCCCTGCAGTTTCGCGGTACTCTCCTCAGATGGCGCGAGATCCCGCTGAGGAGAGACGAGCTGCTGTAGTGATTTTGTTTTGTTCGCACAGCTGATTTCGAATAAATCCTGCTCCACTGGCAAAACAGCGGTGAATCCCATCTCATCTGTTCACACAACACAACGCAGAGTTTGATCACCGTGAGACAAGAGAGGGTCGGCTAGACCGGCTACACATGTACATAATTATACTGATATTCATTGTTAGAATATTTGAACTTTTTATTAACTTTTATGACTACGACACACAAAACGTTTTATGCTAGCAAATCGATTCAAAACATAACACGTTTTGTTGTCATTTTCTTGAAATAAACATACCGTAACTATCATTGACTTTTACGAGTGCACTTGAACGTCCCATACGTCACGTCTGAGCGCAGCCTCCTCGTTGTGCGCATGCGCAATAAAGGGCAAACAGGGAGTGTCGGTCGCTTTATCGGATGGGAGGCGTCACATTTTTGGCTCGAACCGGCAGCATTTAAACAATAAAACGATTTACGAGTACGTGGGAATACTTTTTTTTTAATGCCGAGAAACGGAAATGAAGAGAACGATTAGAAATTGTTTGTCGAACGGGTCGCTTTATGGATATATTTGCTGTGAATGACATCTGACTGTACTGTAACAGGAAATTCGTCATCTATAAAGCTTTGATGGCTTAATTCTATTCTTGGCTGTGCAGTGAAGAGTGGATATATTTATTAATTACCTTTATGGGTTTCTTTATGCTCACATCCGTGTGACTGGAAACGGGGTGACCGGTGAATGGAAACAATTGCATTTGTTTGAGTCCCTGCAAAGTCAAGGAGATATTCAGTACTGAAATATCCGGTGCTACTCACCTTCAGCCTCATTATGAAACATAATACCTCTTAAAACATTGGAATCAGTCGTGCCATAATCCGGAATGATCGTATAGAAACCTCTAAAAGTGGAACAAGAGATCCGTTTCTGGCTGAAGGACTCAGTTGCTCCAGATGCTGAGGACCACCATGGGTTCCGTGGAGGAAAGGGATGAGGAGCAGGAGGACGAAGGGGATGAAGAGTTGAGGGACGGAGGGGTGCCTTTCTATGTGAACCGAGGTGGCCTCCCAGTGGACGAGGAGACGTGGGAGAGGATGTGGCGCCATGTGGCTCGGATCCACCCGGACGGGGAGGCCGTGGGGAAGGGCATCCGTGCTGCCACTGACCTACCCAAGGTAAACCTGCAAACCAGTTTTTCCATCATTTTCAGGCTTATTAAATAATTTTATTTTTTTATAATTAATAAATAATTTGTAAATAATTGTACAATTTATGTTAAATTAATTTTAATTTAAATTATTTTTTATAAATTATATTTTTTACATTACATGCTTACATTTTTATATAATTTTATACAATTATATTTTATGTTTTTTATTATTATTTAAATCATATTATTATTTTATATTTATTATATCAAATTATATTTTTTATATATATTTTATTTATTGAACAAAATTATTTATTAATTTTATAATAAATACATTTGTAAATAATTTTATAATTTTATAAATTATTTTAAAAATTATTTTATAAATTATATTTTTTTACATTACATTACATTTTTACATTACATGCTTACATTTTTATATATTATATAATTATATTTTTATATATTTTTTATTATTTAAATATTTATTTTATATTTATTATATAAAATTATATTTTTTATTTATATTTTATAATTTTTATAAATAATTTTATTATTTATTAGTGAAACTTCCAATGATCTTTCTGCTATTTTTCATGAGACTTTTATTAATAGAAATGAATAAAATTAATACATAATTTTGTAAATAATTTTAAATTATTTTATTAATTATTTTTATAAATTATAATTTTTTTTTACATTACATTTTTTATCTATTTTTATATAATTATATTTTTATATATGTTTTATTATTTAAATAATACAATTATTTATTTTATATTTATTATATAAAATTATATATTTTATATATATTTTATAATTTTTTATAAATAATTTTATTATTTATTAGTGAAACTTCCAATGATCTTTCTGCTGTTTTTCATGAGACTTTTATTAATAGAAATGAATAAATTAAATACATAATTTTGTAAATAATTTTATAAATAATTTTATAAATTATATTTTTTACATTACATGCTTAAATTTTAAATATATTTTGATATAATTATATTATATCTTTTTATTATTTAGTATTTAAATATTTATTTTATATAATTATATATTTTTATATAGATTTTATAATTTTTTATAAATAATTTTATTATTTATTAGTGAAACTTCCAATGATCTTTCTGCTGTTTTTCATGAGACTTTCTTAATAGAAATGAATAAAAGCACATAATAACCCATCAAATCAAGAACATTGACTTATTGGTAATAAAGACAAGAAAAGTCAGTCAATTCTACCGTCAACGGATGAAAGTCGGCCATCATGTCAAGGACAACCCAGCACGAATCCTTGTGTAAAATGGCATCGTTTGTTAATAAAATCAATTATTATGCAACCCTAGTATGGACGGTCATCTTACACATTTAGGAATAACGGTTCTGGGTCGCAAAAATAATTGACACTTGTTTATATGCTGTGTCTCACAGATTCCGATTCCGAGTGTGCCTACATACCAGCCTACCACCCCGGTCCCGCAGCGCCTGGAAGCCATACAGAAATACATCAGGGAATTGCAGTATCCTTTAAGACCCAAACAATATTTAAAACCTGGAATTCTTGGTCCATGTGAGAAAAAAAAACTGGTCAAACATTCAAAGAAAACGACTAATCAGATGACAACAGTGGAACCCACAAAGCCAATGCATTGGGGACTGCCCAGCATACCTTGCGGGTTACAAATTCATTCATTTATTTTCTATTGCTTATCCTCACGAGGGTCGCGGGGGCGGGGTGCCGGAGCCTATCCCAGCTGTCTTCACCCTGGACTGGTGGCCAGCCAATCACAGGGCACATATAGTCAAACAACCATTCACACTCACATTCATACCTATGGACAATTTGGAGTCGCTAATTAACCTAGCATGTTTTTGGAATGTGGGAGGAAACCGGAGTACCCGGAGAAAACCCACACATGCACGGGGAGAACATGCAAACTCCACACAGAGATGGCCGACGGTGGAATTGAACCCTGTGAGGTCTGCGCGCTAACCACTCGACCACCGTGCAGCCATATTTGTGAACAGTATAACAATAATTCATGGTTCCATTTATCACAGTGAGTCTTCCAGGTCCTGATGCAGCAAAAACAGTCCCAGACCATCACACTACCACCACCATATTTTACTGTTGGAATAATGTGAATAATGAGTTAATTAATAATTTGGAGTCGCTAATTAACCTAGCATGTTTTTGGAATGCGGGAGGAAAAACTGGAGTCCCCGGAGAAAACCAGGGGGAGAACATGCAAACTCCACACAGAGATGACAGAGAGTGGAATCGAACTCGGGTCTCCTAGATGTGAGCCCTTTGCGCTAACCACTTTACCACCGTGCAGCCTGGTTAAATATGTATATATGTTGACATCAACTAACTTAGATGTGCGGGACTTAATGAAGGTCAACATAAACGGGTTCTACTGTAATACAGTAACCAATAATATATAATAATATCCTATTGACCTATTGTGTGTTCAGTGTTCTATGATTCATATGGCCTTAACTGTACTTTACAGGTACAATCACACCGGGACGCAGTTTTTTGAAATAAAGAAGAGCCGGCCTCTTACGGCGTAAGGAAATACATATCATTGTTGATTATTAAATATATGACTTTTAAGTCATGGGTGTCCAATGTGTAGCCCATGAGCCATTTGGAGGCTGTTTTTTTTATGTTCTTAAGCACCCCTAAATAATTTGATATTTCTTATTGATATTTTAAACTTTTTTATTAAATGTTCTTTAGCCCCCTAAATAATTTGATATTTTTTATTGATTAAAAAAATATGTTTGAAATATGTATTGATTTTTTTTATGTTCTTAAGCACTCCTAAATAATTTGATATTTCTTATTTTAAACTTTTTTATTAAATGTTCTTTATATGTAAATGTCCCCCCTAAATAATTTGATATTTTTTATTGATTAAAAAAATATGTGTTCTTAATCCCCCAAAATATTTTGATATTTTTTATTGATTAAAAAAAATATGTTCTTAAGCACCCCTAAATAATTGGATATTTGTTATTGATTAAAAAATTATGTTCTTAATCCCCCTAAATATTTTGATATATTTATTGATTTTTTTAATGTTCTTAAGCACCCCTAAATAATATATATTTTTTATAGATAAAAAAAATTAAATGTTCTTTAGCCCCCCTAAATAATTTGATATTTTTATTGATTAAAAAAATATGTTCTTAATGCCCCTAAATATTTTGATATTTTTTATTGATTTTTTATGTTCTTAAGCACCCTTAAAGAATTTGATATTTCTTATTGATATTTAAAACTTTTTTATTAAATGTTCTTTAGCCCCCTAAAAAATATATTTTTTATAGATTAAAAAAAATTAAATGTTCTTTAGCCCCCTAAATAATTAGATATTTTTTATTGATTAAAAAAATATGTTCTTAATCCCCCTAAATATTTTGATATTTTTTATTGATTTTTTAATGTTCTTAAGCACCCCTAAATAATTTGATATTTCTTATTGATATTTTAAACTTTTTTATTAAATGTTCTTTAGCCCCCTAAATAATATTTTTTTATAGATAAAAAATTTAAATGTTCTTTAGCCCCCCTAAATATTTTGATATTTTTTATTGATTTTTTAATGTTCTTACGCACCCCTAAATCATTTGATATTTCTTATTGATATTTTAAACTAAATTTAATAAAAAATTATTGAATGTTCTTTAGCCCCCTAAATAATATATTTTTTTATAGATTAAAAAAAAATAAATGTTCTTTAGCCCTCCTAAATAACTTGATATTTTTTATTGATAAAAAAAACATGTTCTTAATTCCCCAAATAATTTTGATATTTTTTATTGATTTAAAAAATATATGTTCTTAATCCCCCTAAATATTTAGATTTTTTTATTGACTTTTTATGTTCTTACGCACCCCTAAATAATTTGATATTTCTTATCGATTAAAAAAATATGTTCTTAAGCACCCCTAAATAATTTGACATTTTTATTGATTAAAAAAATTATGTTCTTAAGCCACCTAAATAATTTGAGATTTTTTATTGATTTTTTAAATGTTCTTAACCACCCCTAAATAATTTGATATTTCTTATTGATATTTTAAACTTTTTAAATAAATGTTCTTTAGCCCCCCTAAATAATTTGATATTTTTTTATTGATTAAAAAAATATGTTCTTAATCCCCCAAAATATTTTGATATTTTTTATTGATTAAAAAATATGTTCTTAATCCGACTAAATATTTAGATTTTTTTTACTGATTTTTTATGTTCTTACGCACCCCTAAATAATTTGATTATTATTATTACAAGTATTACTACTTATTGATTACAAAAATATGTTCTTAATCCCTCTAAATATTTTGATATTTTTATTGATAAAAAAATTATGTTCTTAAGCACCCCTAAATAATTTGATATTTTTTATTGATTAAAAAAATATGTTCTTAATGCCCCCCCTAAATAATTTGATATTTTTTTATTGATATATATATATTTTTAATACTACTAATACTAGCCTACTACTACTACAAGTAGTACTGCTAGTAGTAATAATGAGAATAAGATGGGGAAACCAACTAAGTTCATACTAATAACAAAGCTAAACACAGTATATATAACTTATATCAATATGTTTTGGTTTACATAATATCAATATTATTCATATAGTATAGATTATTTTCTCAAAACTCGATAATATTCATATTTGGGTCATCTTATTGTCATATTTTTCTCCACAGGTTGATGGACATCGCCAAGGAGATGACGCGTGAAGCCCTGCCAATCAAATGCCTGGAGGCAGTGATCCTGGGGATGTATCTTTTTTACCTTAGCTCAGGATTTCGTACAATTATGAATCATATTTTTTATGATATGAGCCCATTTCCTTGACTGACGCCCCCCCCCCCCCCCACCTCAAAGTTACCTCACCAACAGCATGCCAGGCGTGGAGCGTTTCCCTCTCAGCTTTAAGTCTCACTTCTCAGGGAACCACTTCCACCACATTGTGCTCGGAGTCCACAGCGCCGGGCGTTTCGGCGCGCTGGGCATGAGTCGCCGTGAGGACCTCATGTTCAAACCCCTGGAGCATCGGACACTTCTGGACTTGGTACAGGACTTCGAAGGAGCCTACAGGGGTTACTGGCACACGCTTCAAAAGGTGAAGATCGGCCAGTATGTGTCGCACGATCCTCACAGCGTGGAGCAGATCGAGTGGAAGCACTCGGTGCTGGATGTGGAGAAACTGAGCAAGGAGGAGCTGAGGAAAGAGCTGGAGAGACACACTAGAGACATGAGGCTCAAGGTAGGATACAATCTGGCACTGGTTTTAGCTTTCTGGATAATTCCAGGCGTCATCGATTTCACATGATCTTTGCTATAGCCGCTTTTCCCCAAAAAAACCCGGCATGGTCTTACAGCAGGTACAGTT
The DNA here is from genome assembly GCF_030265055.1 of Doryrhamphus excisus. Classification (NCBI taxonomy): domain Eukaryota; kingdom Metazoa; phylum Chordata; class Actinopteri; order Syngnathiformes; family Syngnathidae; genus Doryrhamphus; species Doryrhamphus excisus. The sequence continues at coordinate 4,103,706 of NC_080478.1, forward strand.
TCTCTGAGGGAATTGAACAGCAGTATTGATAGGAACCACTTACACAATAGAAACCTGCCTTTCTAATATAATTTAATAAAGAAAAATTTTTAATAAAAAAATAGTTTAATTTTTTTTAACATTTTTGTAATTTGTTTAACATTTTTGTAATTTTTTAAAACATTTTTGTAATTTTTTAAAACATTTTTGTAATTTTTTAAAACATTTTTGTAATTTTTTAAACATTTTTGTAATTTTTTAAACATTTTTGTAGTTTTTTTTAATGGTTTAATTTCATTTGAACATGCATCAGATTACAATTGAATGCATCCCATAATCAGTTCCCAGTTCCACATGTCCAAAAGGAGTAGGAAGAAGCAAAGCTTATTAAATCCTACCCCTCCATCTGATACTTTTACAATCAGTAACTGTTACATTTGTTCACTTCCTGCTTTCCTAATATAATTTAAGTTTTTTTAGTTAATTTTTTTTATTTAATTTTAAAATTTTGTTTTAAATAAAAAAAATAAAAATTTAAATTAAAAAAATTTCATTTGTTTTTTTTCAATTAAAAAATGTTTTTTAATGGTTTTATTTCTTTTGAACATGCATCAGATTACAATTGAATGCATCACATAATCAGTTCCCAGTTCCACATGTCCAAAAGGAGTAGGAAGAAGCAAAGCTTATTAAATCCTACCCCTCCATCTGGTACTTTTACAATCAGTAACTGTTACATTTGTTCACTTCCTGCTTTCTAATATAATTAAAGTTTTTTTATTTATTTTTTTAAAGAATTTTTTAAAATTTTTTAAAGTTTTTTTTAATTATTATTACTTTTTTTTTGTCACGTACCAAAGTACAAGGTGATATGACCATACAATGACATAATGGGTACCATAGTAACAGTCAATATAGTGATATATATACATGGATTAACTTTTTCAATTTACAGTATTTATGATGAGTTCAATTGACCTGAGTCACCATTACATAATGACAAATAAATATTAATTAAACAACACACAACTAGCGTTTGGAGGACAAGACATATAGTACAATGACAATAGACAATTGAAAAATTTAGTATGTACCCGATAACGCAATATGCACTTCCTTATGGGACAAAAACGAGCTCCAAACTAAATTTTATAATAAAATGTCAGTGTGTATTATTCCACTGCTATCGAAAAGCTTACATATTGCTGAGCCCATAAAACGGTTTATCACAGTGAGTCTTCCAGGCCCTGATGCAGCAAAACAGTCCCAGACCATCACACTACCACCACCATATTTTAATATAACGCCAATAACATTTTTATACTGTTTATATATAATAAGACTAATGAGTTTTTTTGTGCAGATCGGAAAAGCGACGCCGTCTTCTCCCACCAAAGACAGGAGAACCAGCATGGGCTCGCCCCTCAGAGGACCAGGAAGCCCCTTTCGCAGAATCAGCCGTGTTGAGAGACGGTAAGATTAATTAAATTAATCCATTAATCCTCATCTCTGTATAAGTCTAAGCATAACTACGGTTGGATATTTTCTGTTTCAGTCCCTCTGGAGAGAAAGCGGCATTGGAACAGAAAGCATCCGGAGACATGAGCGCGTATCAGATTCGGGTGTGAATAATAATAATAATAATTTTTTTGAGGGTTTATTCAATGCCTTGTTTTTTTATTTACAAGGTCGATAAAGAACCAGCGACCTACACATATATGCACGCACTCAATGTCACACAGTCATCAGGGTTGTTTTTTTTTTTTTTTTTTTTATCTATTTCATAAGCATCGGTGCTGGAGATGTTCCCAAATGTGAAATATTGTGTAAACAATGTTATCATTTTTTACTAACTAGCTGTACTGTACTGTAGGGAAATACTGTATTTTAATTCATGTTATATATATCGATCTGTGTCATTTGAATGTTAGTATGTGTTGTTTCCCCGTCCAATCAGATACTGTACTAAAAAAACCCCTGTGCCTTGGATTTAGAATTCATAATTTTTGGGAAAAACATGATCACAAAAAGAATCATAATCCTCACTGAACTGAACACAGAATAGTTATTGCATTATTGTGTATGAAAGTGTTTTATAATTTATCACATTTGATATTAGTAGTGCATTTTCATATCTTATTTAGTATAAATATACAGTAAGATGTCAATTATTGAGTTATGCAAATCAGCAAAGCAGCATTTAGCACACCGGATGCAAATTAATAACTGTACTTGTATAGAAATTGCATTAACTTTCATTTGTAGCAACTAAATTCAGTTGTCACTTGCCTTAAAAAAAAAAAAAAAAAGTTTGAAAAACCGAGGTGTCAGTGTTCGTTCGCAGCACTTTTTGACTTTGTATTTATCAAAAATGAACACTTGTGTTTTATACTGCACTCCCCCCCCATGCATCTGTAAACTACTGCATTTTTTAAAACTCACAATTACTAATAAATTGGCGCAGACTACATGTTTGCAACTTGTGTGAATCCGGGTCATTGCTTTGTGTGAGTGACAAGAAGAAAAGCTCCGACTTGTAAGCCGGAAAATACTGTAATAGCCGTCTGGATGTCTGTTTCTTTGGAAAGCAGTCAGCAAATAAGCATGTAGTCCCTGCAATGTGGCCAAATGTGGCCCGCAGGACACCAGTTTGAGGCCCCCGCCTTGATATGAAAGTTTAATGTTAGTGCGGCCCCGCGCAAGTTTGATATGGATGCTGTATGGTATCATGTACCCAGGAAAAAATTATTACGTTTGATTAATGTTCATGTTAAAGGTTAAATAACTGTTAATAGTTATCCTCCCTATCCGTGTGGAAGTGGTAAGTTTTTGGCTATTTAAGTTTAAAGGAAATAACTTGAAGGCTACCGTTTAGGTTGCTAGCTCTCTAGTTTGCGAGTTGACATGACAAAACACGACTACAGTCACATTTATGCTCTTTTTATTTACGACATATTGCGCAACTGCAGGGTCTTGAGACACATGCTAACTCGCAAACTAGAAAGCTAGCGACCTAAACGGTAGCCTTCAAGTTATTTCCTTTCAACTTAAATAGCCAAAAACTTACCACTTCCACACGGATCGGGAGGATAACTATTAACAGTTATTTAACCTTTAACATGAACATTAATCAAACGTAATATTTTTTTCTGGGTACATGATACCATACAGCAGGGGTCTCAAACACGCGGCCCGCGGGCCAAATGTGGCCCGCAGGACACTAGTTTGAGGCCCCCCGCCTTGATATGAAAGTTTAATGTTAGTTGCGGCCCCGCGCAAGTTTGATATGGATGCTGTATGGTATCATGTACCCAGAAAAAATTATTACGTTTGATTAATGTTCATGTTAAAGGTTAAATAACTGTTATTAGTTATCCTCCCTATCCGTGTGGAAGTGGTAAGTTTTTTTGCTATTTAAGTTGAAAGGAAATAACTTGAAGGCTACCGTTTAGGTCGCTAGCTGACTCTAGTTTGCGAGTTAGCATGTGTCTCGAGACGCTGCAGTTGCGCAATATGTTGTAAATAAAAAGAGTATAAATGTGACTATAGTCGTGTTTTGTCATGTCTACAGGGCTCTAATAATGCTTTGTTCATTTTAATCTGAAAAAAATAATTTGTCTACCCACCAACTATATGTGGTTTCTTAAGTTTTTATTATTTGCTGTTTTATTATTATTATTATATTTATTTTACTGATTGATTTTCTTTATTCTTGATTTGTTTGTTTATTTTTCGTCTTATTTTGTGCAGAAAATAAAAATTAAGATATTTGAGAACAGTGGAATGTTTTATCAGGGCTTTTATTGTAGAAAATCGGAACCAAAGCACTGAAAAAGTTTGTATATTTTTCGGTTTTTAATAAATGCTTTTTTTTTGTTGTTGTTTTTTTTGGAAAACCTGATGCGGCCCAGCCTTGCCCAGACCCTAGCTCCAGTGGCCCCCCGGGTAAATTGAGTTTGAGACCCCTGGCTTAGATGAATAGCACTGACCCTCCCATATTTCAGCCAAATGCTACAAAACTGATAAGATGACCCTCAAAACAAGTGCGGCGGCAAAGAAAAGCTATATATAACTTAAATGTCTAAATAAATACATATGGATTAAACATATTTATTAAATATTGTATCATTTCAAAATAAATTCTAACATTGAAATACAAAAAAAGGGAAAAACATTAAATAATAGCAACATTTCTGGCTTAAAAAGTGCCAGATGTCAGTCATTATTCTGCATCAGTCAATATTATGACTATTTATGTTTTTCCCGGATCTTTAACGAAACCGCGAGTTAAGTTTTCTAAGAAACACAATCAAGCAGAGTAAGATCGCATATTTCACACAAAACGTTTGAACTACTGTGATTTGAATTAAATGTTACCCAAAGTCTTTTTTTTACGATGGTGCGTTGAGGTCCAAGCGGAGTTTAGCCAGAAGACTGAGATGATCGGATGGGAATGTGTGGTTGGGAAGTCCTTCCATGGACCATAAGGCATCGCCAGACAGGAGCGAGAGACAACCAACCAGCTTTAGACCTTCACTCCCAAAGTTGCCACCAGCTAAGCAGAGCAAAAAAAAAAAACAAAACGCACATTGCAACCATGATTGTGGAATATTATGAGGAATCTTACCTGCTTGATCTGAAGTTAGGATGCGTTCAGGGGAGTAGAATATGTAGTCCACAGTGGCTCCCCCTTCAGAGTGCAGGGTCGTGACTTCAGAGTGGTTGTGCTGGTAGACGGATTCCAGGTCTAACTGGTGTCTGATGATGGGTCCAAACCTGTGATACATTCATTCATTCATTTTCTGGTGGCCAGCCAATCACAGGGCACATATAGACAAACAACCATTCACACTCACATTCATACCTATGGACAATTTGGAGTCGCTAATTAACCTAGCATGTTTTTGGAATGTGGGAGGAAACCGGAGAAAACCCACGCATGCACAGGGAGAACATGCAAACTCCACACAGAGATAGCCGAGAGTGGAATCGAACTCGGGTCTCCTGGCTGTGAGGTCTGCGCGCTAACCACTCGATCACCGTGCAGCCCATATTTGCATATTAACAATAATTCATGGTTCCATTTATCACAGTGAGTCTTCCAGGTCCTGATGCAGCAAAACAGTCCCAGACCATCACACTACCACCACCATATTTTACTGTTGGAATAATGTTCATTCATTTTCTACCGCTTATCCTCACAACGGTCGTCACCGGCTGTCTTCTTCTGCGAGAGGCGGGGTACACTCTGGACTGGTGGGCCAGCCAATCACAGGGCACATATAGACAAACAACCATTCACACTCACATTCATACCTATGGACAATTTGGAGTCGCTAATTAACCTAGCATGTTTTTGGAATGTGGGAGGAAACCGGAGTACCCGGAGAAAACAAAAAATAAGCTCTCATTGCTGTTTGATGGCCTTATTTCATGTCTTTATGCCGCACACCATGCACACTCACACAATTGGAGAAGATAATTTCAATGTCACCCATTTGTCTATCCATCTATTTTCTATGCTACCCACCGTCACTTGGGTCATGGGTATGCTGGAGCCTATCCCAACTGTCTTGGGGTGAGAGGCGGGGTACACCCTGGACTGGTGGCCAGCCAATCACAGGGCACATATAGACAAACAACCATTCACACTCACATTCATACCTATGGACAATTTGGAGTCGGGAATTAACCTAGCATGTTTTTGGAATGTGGGAGGAAACCGGAGTACCCGGAGAAAACCCGGAAGGTGGAATCGAACCCTCGTCTCCTAGCTGTGACGCCTGTGTGCTAACCACTCTCTATATATTTTTTTAAAATTTCAAGGTAATAATGACGACACACCAAATGTGAAAAAACATATATATATATATAGTATAACAATATCATATATAAATTTATATAATTATAATAAAAAGTGCTTATAGGGGTGCTATTGCATGTCTAGAGGGCTCTAATGTGGAAAAATCCATATTTAAAGGGCCATAAACTGCTTTAGCTATACAAATATTCCATTCATAAATAAGGAACCGTACGTAGTCGAATTAAACAGGTATTACTCTACAACATATTCAGCAGGTGAACCTAATGGTGCGGCTGGCGAGTGAGTGCAATCCTGTATCGTTAAAGGTCTTTAACGTTAATGCAAACTCCACACGGAGATGGCCGAGGGGTGGGATTGAACTCGGGTCTCCTAGCTGTGAGGCGTGCGCGCTAACCACTTGCCCGCCGTGCAGCCTCCTGAGATACACAATCATTATTATCGTCAAGTATTTTTATTTTAGCATCTTTATCGGACAAAATGCTAAAATCTTTCTATGCATGATTTTGGGTGGGAATGTTTGGACACTCGTGGCATATGTACCACATGTTGACTAACCTTTCGACATACGGCTGCTTGTCGCTGGACATATCTGCAGACAATAACAGAAATAAATGTTAAAATAAAATAAAATAGGGTGTAAAAGTGTGGCCATGTTGCGGTTTCCGGAGCGTTTAACCGTACCTGGGGTGTTGTCAGTGACGCCCGGGATTACTTGTAGATCACTTGGACGTATACACGATGCTGGACAGAAGCGCAGCCTCAAGAGGAAGTGATGGCTGTACTGAAGTTTCCCTCCGGGACAAACTTAAGCGTATTCAAGTAGTAAAGTACAACAATTAAAAAGCCACAAAGAGCTTAACTATAAATGGTTCAGTTTCAAAAGACTGACCTTCTCCTGGACTGTGGCTTTCATCCTGGTTGGCGGTGACGTACTGGCAGTTGTTGGAGATCCCCAAAGAGCTGGGCCACAAAGGCGGAAACAGTCTGTGGCAAGCACTTTTGTGTGATAGATTCTTCTGACCTGATACCTGTTATGTCGGAAAGGTAGCTTGTTAAAGCTTATTAAGTCCTACCCCTCCATCTGGTACTTTTACAATCAGTAACTGTTACATTTGTTCACTTCCTGCTTTCCTAATATAATTTAATTTTTTTTTATTTTATTTTTTTAAATTAAAAAAAAAATGTTTTTAATTGTTTTATTTTATTTTTTTTATGGTTTTATTTCATTTGAACATACATCAGATTACAATTGAATGCATCACATAATCAGTTCAATTTAAGTTATGTTTTTAAAAAAAAATTTAGTTTATTTTTTGTATTTAAATATTTTTTGTTTTTTTTATTTTTTTATGGTTTTATTTAATTTGAACATGCATCAGATTACAATAACTGTTACATTTGTTCACTTCCTGCCTTTCTAATATAATTTAATTTTTTTCAATTTAAAAAACATGTTTTAATTTTTTTTTTATTATTTTAATTTTTTTTAATGGTTTTATTTCAATTAAAAAATAAATCAGATTACAATTGAATGCATCACATAATCAGTTCCCAGTTCCACATGTCCAAAAGGAGTAGGAAGAAGCAAAGCTTATTAAATCCTACCCCTCCATCTGGTACTTTTACAATCAGCAACTGTTACATTTGTTCACTTCCTGCTTTCCTAATATAATTTAAGTTTTTTGTTTAAATTTTTTAAATGTAATTTTAAAAATGTTTTTATTTGTTTTAAATTTTTTCTCATTAAATTGAATTAATTTAATAATTAATTTTTAAATCATTTGTGATGTCATTAGAACAGTGCCAATACGGTGTTGAGTGTGCATAGTGCTACAAAGTAGTACAAAGTAGTACAGTCTCACCATCCACGCTGGTACACCCTGAAAGTAGAGCTCCCCAGTGGTGACGAGTCGGTAAAGAGGCGCGTGGGGGACGGAGTTGAAGTCCCCACACAGGACAACATTACAGTGTTCCCCTTTGGCCTTCCATGACGCGACCACGCTGTCGATCTCTGCCAACATTATGGCGAGCTGGGCCAGCTTGACATCGCCCCTACTCGGATTGAAGAGCAGGTGTGTGTTGGCCACACAGAGCAGCGAGCCCATCGCACTGACCTTGGACCCCTGGCGGACACGGGGACGGAGCAGCAAAACTATGCCCACATTGTGCCGGTCCAGAAGTTCGATTTCGGGCCGGAAGAACTCGATCAGTGTGACCGACACCTCAGAGAAGCGATTGTTGCGATAGCAGGTAGCGCAGCCGTCCGTCTTGTTCCCCGTGCGCTTCTTGTATGCACAGTTGTAGCCTGGAAGAGAACCATAGCGTCCTTTAGGTCTGGATCTCAATATTCTCATACCTGTCTGCACCAAGAACACTTACCCATTTGAGTCAGGACTGGGCACAGATGGGTATCATAGTGGTTCTCCTGGACCTCTTGGAGACAAAGAATCTGCACAAAAAAACGGCAACTTCATGAGTGGGTACTGTGGAATACTCACTGTTTTATATCACAGGTCCAGGAAGTGATGAGAGCAGAAGAGCACTAACCGTGAGATAGGTCTTTATGGTAATGGTTTTATTTCATCTGAACATGCATCAGATTACAATTGAATGCATCCCATAATCAGTTCACAGTTCCACATGTCCAAAAGGAGTAGGAAGAAGCAAAGCTTATTAAATCCTACCCCTCCATCTGGTACTTTTACAATCAGTAACTGTTACATTTGTTCACTTCCTGCTTTCCTAATATAATTTAAGTGTTTTTTAATTTTATTTTTTTAATTAATTTTTTTTAATTAAAAAAATATATTTCATTTTTTTAGTTTAAAAAAAAGCTTTTAATTGTTTTAACTTTTTTATGGTTTTATTTCATTTTAACATGCATCAGATTACAATTGAATGCATCCCATAATCAGTTCACAGTTCCACATGTCCAAAAGGAGTAGGAAGAAGCAAAGCTTATTAAATCCTACCCCTCCATCTGGTACTTTTACAATCAGTAACTGTTACATTTGTTCACTTCCTGCTTTCCTAATATAATTTAAGTGTTTTTTAATTTTATTTTTTTAATTAATTTTTTTTAATTAAAAAAATATATTTCATTTTTTTAGTTTAAAAAAAAGCTTTTAATTGTTTTAACTTTTTTATGGTTTTATTTCATTTTAACATGCATCAGATTACAATTGAATGCATCCCATAATCAGTTCACAGTTCCACATGTCCAAAAGGACAAGCAAGGTCAGCAACTGTTACATTTGTTCACTTCCTGCTTTCCTAATATATATATTGTTTTTAATTTTATTTTTTAATAAAAAAGTTTTTTAAAAATATATTTTTTAATTTAAAAAATCCTTATTTTTTTATTTTTTTAATGGTTTAATTTCATTTGAACATGCATCAGATTACAATTGAATGCATCACATAATCAGTTCACAGTTCCACATGTCCAAAAGGAGTAGGAAGAAGCAAAGCTTATTAAATCCTACCCCTCCATCTGGTACTTTTACAATCACTAACTGTTACATTTGTTCACTTCCTGCTTTCCTAATATAATTTAATTTTATTTAATTGTATTTTTTTAATATATTTTTTTTAATTAAAAAATATATCAGACATTTTTTTTTATTATGACTGCACATCATGACTGGTTGAAGACTCTTCATCCTTTTCCGGTTTCCTCCTACATTCCAAAAACATGCTAGGTTAATTAGCGACTCCAAATTGTCCATAGGTATGAATGTGAGTGTGAATGGTTGTTTGTCTATATGTGCCCTGTGATTGGCTGGCCACCAGTCCAGGGTGTACCCCGTCTGTCGCCCGAAGACAGCTGGGATAGGCTCCAGCACCCCCTGCGACCCTCGTGAGGAAAAGCGGTAGAAAATGAATGAATGAATGAGTGCATCACTTCTGAAGTGGACGTAAATCAAATTTCAAAATTGTAATTTTCATCCCAATTATCACCAATCACTACTAAGATTCCTAAGATTTCGCAGCGGCCTAAAAATAAAAATCAGACATACAACTATACACAAGTCTGAAAAGTGGCAAGTATAGAATACTTGACTTACATCTGGCTCCCATCTGCCTATTTCCTCCAAAAGAACATTGCAGCGGTAGTCCCAGTCCAGCACCTCCAGGCGGCAGTGTTTGTACAGCTCCATGTTAGCTTCCAGCAGGTCCTGGGCTAATATGTTGTAGGACATGACAGTGAAGTCCATGGAAGGTCTTGTGAAAGGAATCATGGGATAATCAGCTTCACTCTCCCGCCATACTCTCCACATTACTGTAAAATACAAAAAAAATTGTATTAAATTGTAACTTTATCAGAAATTAAGTAATATGCAAAAAAAAAATTACCCTCAAAGGGCTCAGTCGGCTCGAGTGACGGATAATAGCTCACAGCAGGAAAACGCCACAGTGGACGATGGACTTCATCGATTGAACCGGGCCCTGTCGGGAAGTGCCATCCGGTTTCATCATCATCATCATCATCATCATCACGATGATTAATTTGAGCTCGAGCGAGCATCATTGGGGTCCCATCAGCAGCAGGGACAAGATATTCATCCCAGCATTCCGTTTCCTGTCCGGTGTTCTCAACTGGATTTGACGCTTTTAATTTGTGCGTTTTCATTGGCTCCTCCGTATGACGGACATGTGTCTCATTCACTTGCTGTGTGACGGTGATCAGCTCTTCTGCATCTGGAACCTTCTCGTCCTCTGAGGAACGTTCTTTGCTTATCCTTTCCTCCTTCTGTCCCATTGAGCCACACCTTTGTTGAAGACACAGGTCCAGCAAGTGCTTCTGAAACTGAGTGAACATCCTGGTAGTGATAGCAGCACTATCGTATGCTGCCTTGCCATTAACCGCAGCGGAGGAGCGACTCCTCTTTGTGGACTCTGAAAGACAAAAAAACGAGTGTGTATTGCTCGAATAAATATTAGGTATTTATTTACTGCAAAAAAAAAGGCCAGTAAGGATAATTCATAATGCCGACTACAGAGAACATAATAACTCCTTATTTCTGAAATCACAAATACTTCAACTTGCTGATATAGTTCATCTAATTAAACAGCTAAAATAAGGCATAAGGCTAAAAATAAGCAATTAGCTAAAAATGTCATCCAATACTTCTCTACAAGAGAGGAGAAATATGATCTCAGGTAAGAAGTACATTTGAAACACTTCTATGCTAGGACTACGTTATGCTAGCCATAGCATTTCAGTATGTGGAATCAAACTATGGAATGGATTGAGTAAGGACCTCAAACAATGCACAAAATGCATGAAATAAAACCATTAAAAAAATATTTTTTTAATATTTTTTTTTTATAATTTTTTTTTCATTCAAAAAAAAAAAAAAAAACTTTAAAGGCAGGAAGTGAACAAATTATGGGATGCACTTAATTGTAATCTGATGCATGTTCAAATGAAATAAAACCATTAAAAAATAAAATAATAAAAAAATATTAATAACTTTTTTTAAATAAAAAATTTAATTAAAAAAACTTAAATTATATTAGGAAAGCAGGAAGTGAACAAATGTAACAGTGATTGTAAAAGTATCAGATGGAGGGGTAGGATTTAATAAGCTTTGCTTCTTCCTACTCCTTTTGGACATGTGGAACTGTGAACTGATTATGGGATGCATTCAATTGTAATCTGATGCATGTTCAAATGAAATAAAAACAATTAAAAAATGAAAATAATTTTTAAAAAAATTATGTAAAAAAATGTATACATTTATAAAAAAACTTAAACTATCGATACAGTACATACAATACATCACAATAAACAATAACTACAATATATAACATATACAATATCATACATTTTCCCGAATTCAACAATATTCATTGAAATGGCTAATAAATTATTAATTTATAGAAATAAATTGGTCATGAATTGTGCAATTCAGTCAGAATTTGGACTCCAGTATTCACATATTTATCGTAAATGTCTTGATTTACTTATTATTATTATTATTTCCACTTATTCTAACTCATCTATTTTCTGTATTTGAAAATGTATTCATATTTAACTTTTAATAAATGTTACTTTATCCCCTTCCTTCAGTTTGGATGCTTAAAAACGATTCATCGATCCGAATCCATGTTTTTCTTCATTTTGTTCGATTCACAACAAAACATTGTGGCACGCGCTGGCGTTGTGACGTCACGACACTCCGAGAGCTCTGATAACAGGTGCATATTAACAAGCTAGCAGGATTCAAAGCGCTATATCTGAATAACTCACCGCTATAAGAGTGTTTTGTTTGCTCTGTCGCTTTTACCGGCAAGGTATTCTTGCGTTAGTTTGTGCGAAAGAACTTATCACGCCATTATTTGTGATACAACAAAACCACTCACAGTCAGCAGTGGAGTTCCGGGACAGCTAACGCTAGCAACTCCGGTTGACGGAGCTGTCAGTATGCGCTAATTATGTAAGTGGTCTCAATGGGGAAAACTTTAACACAAAGACATAAAAATATGTTTTTAGAGTTCTTACCTGCGGGTCGTTTACTAAACAGGTGCCGTGATAGCGGATAGAGAATGTAAAATAACAGGCAGCCAATCATGTTGCGGTTTTTGTGTGTGCGCATGCGCGCTGTGAGGTCACTTGACTATGGTGTGACGTAGTGAGACATAAACATCCACAAGTCACATTGTTTTGCTTTTTATTTCAGCTAAAATCAACCTTAAAATGTTTCCAAGCCATTACAGCAATCATTTATATTCGATTCCATGTCTTTATTGAACATACACAACTCCAGAAGCCATGAATTATTTAGTACTACACTAAAGGATAGAATTACAAGCTAGGAAGCACAGTGAAGGCATTTATTTTCACTTTACTGACTCACACAGAGAAGACAATTCTTTACTAGTAGAATGTTAAGTATTAACAAAAGCTGACAAAAAAAATGTCCACATTATCTTTTGAATCACTTTGCTTAGAGGATAATAATACATCGACACTGAGACGAGGCTTGGAAGATGAGCTTGACGCAGAATTGGAGATGGATGGTAAGTGCATTCATTGATTAATGGATCAGCTTTTAAAAAGCCACGGGTCTAAACCAGAGGTTTTCTCATTTGGGGGAACAGCAGCTTGAGAATAATAAACAAAAACACATTTTTCAAACCTTCGCTTATGTAGTAGACATTAAAAAAAAAATGCAAAAAACAAATAAGGAACAAGAACCGGGATATAACTTTCCCACATTTGGACAGATTTAGTAGAGATACTCAATTGTTTTAGGCTACTATTAAATTTACACGAGTACACACAATCTACACTGCAAAACAAAGAGTCTTGAACCAGTCATGATGTGCTATATATATATATATATATATATATATATATATATATATATATATATATATATATATATATATATATATATATATATATATCACTATATTGACTGTTACTATGGTACCCATTATTGTCATGCTCACCTTTTACTTCGGTACGAGGTGCATTATTTAAAAAAAAACAACAAAAAAAAACCTTAAACTGTATTATAGAAAGCAGGAAGTGAACAAATGTAACAGTTACTGATTGTAAAAGTACCAGATGGAGGGGTAGGATTTAATAAGCTTTGCTTCTTCCTACTCCTTTTGGACATGTGGAACTGTGAACTGATTATGTGATGCACGCAATTGTAATCTGATGCATTTTCAAATGAAATAAAACCATTAAAAAAATTAAAAACAAATAAAAAAAATTAAAAACAAGTTTTTTTCTGGTGTATTTTTAAGTAAAAAAATTAAACAAAATTTAAATTAAAAGAATACAATAAAATAAAATAAAATTATATTAGGAAAGCAGGAAGTGAACAAATGTGACTGTCCAGTGGACAGTCATCAATTATATAATAATCATTATTATATTATTAATTAGCCTATTATTATTACTATCATCATTATTCTTCTTCTGATTATTACTACTATTACCAGTTGTAGTAGTAGTAGTACTAGTCGGCTAGTATTACCCTGCTTATTGGCTTGCTTATTAGCCTGCTTTTGCCCTATTATATAAAATTTGTAAGATTTTTTTTGTAAAAAAAAAAAAAAAATCTATAAAAAATATCAAATTATTTGGGGGGGGGGTTAAGAACATTTTAGGGGGGGCTTCAACCCCTTAAAATAGGCCTAATGATGCCACTGCTACACATTAAAGTGACTATATGCCACTGACTACAAAAAGCAAAACACCACCATAGCCTAGCATAGAGTGTGTCACCAATAGATACGTCCCCAACAATTTACATACATGTCGTTTTGCTGTAAATCCTTCACACGTAAAGTTTAAAATCTTCTCAAAGAAAACAGGAACGGCGACACCTCTGTAGCCGACGTCTACCTGCAAGCCTGCAAGCTGGTGGGCGTTGTGCCGGTTTCATACTTCATCCGGAACCTTGACTCTCCAATCATGGCACTTAGCCACCGCAGCCTCGGCGCACTGGGGTGCAAGGCACTCAGTATCGCATTAGTGGTGAGTTGCAACAAAATGCAAAAAAAAAAAAAAAATCACATCATGTGATATGTTTTGAGTTTCTTTTGTGTTCAGAGCGACATGCATATCGACACTCTTGAACTGGCCGATAACGACATACAAGCAGAGGGAGCCAAGCACCTGGCAGAGATGCTGAGGGCTAATTTCACCATCCAGAATTTGGTATATGAAGCAAAACATACATGCGATTATATATCCATATAAGCATAAATATGTGTGTGTTTGTATGCATATGTATAATGTAGGACTTATCCAACAACCGTCTTCATTCTACTGGAGCTGAGTATGTGGGTAAAATGTTGGCGGACAGTATTTCACTAAAATCCGTCAAAGTCTCAGGTAATGTATAAGTATTAGTATACTGTATGTCAAAAAATATTAACTTTCCTCTTCTGTTCCTCAACAGGAAATGGATTCATCGGTGATGATGCAAAGTATTTTGCAGACGCGTTGACTGTAAGTTATTAAAACTCTTTGCACCATATAAAAACGAAATAAATACAGTAAACCTCGGATATATCGGATTCAATTGTTCCCACTGGTTTTGTCCGATATAAGCGAAATCCGTTATATGCGTATACCGGAAAATGTCCGTTTTACGCATATATCGGATTTATATCCGGTATATGCGTAAATGGGATTTTATCCGTTATAAAAAGGCACTTCCTTGACTATGTTTCCAATGTACCTGGACGCGCAGGCAACGCTGCAAACGCTGCAAATGACGTCGTATAGCGGCCTGTCACGATTCGGCGAATCGGAGCGCCACGATGCGGCGATATATCCGATATATGCGAGGGAAATTTAATGGAATTGCATTGGAACGGGACTGGAGATTTTGTCCAAAATAGGCGAAATCCGTTATAAAAAATCCAATATATGCAATGAATTTTTATTGGAAATGCATTACAGAAAAATCGGTTCTTTTTTATCTGTCCGTTGTGAGCGAATTTCCGATATATCCGAGTCCGATATATCCGAGGTTTACTGTAAAACAAATTGGAATTGGAAAGAAAGAAAAAATACTCACCAAACTCATAACAGAACTACTAAATTAAAGTACTCCCATCCAGCTATTTTCTATTTGCTAATACTGTATTTTGTTCTTTTAGATCAATTTGGGAATTAAGGAGTTACACCTGAGCCATAATAAGTTTTGTGGAAGAGGAGGGGAGCATCTAGGGTTCCTTTTGGGTATGGGAAAAACCACATACAGTACATAATACAATAACAAACATAATAACATAACACAGTGTAAACAGAAGGTTTATGTCTATCTCATAATGCTCACAGCCAACAACGAGAGTCTGGAGGTGCTGAACCTTTGCTGGAACCACCTCCGAATGAAAGGAGCTGTTGCTCTTTGCGCTGGCCTCAAGGTGACCCGCATGACACCTTCTAATTCAGGGGTGGGCAAACTTTTTGACTCGCGGGCCGCATTGATATGACAAAATTTACGGGGGGGGGCAGACTATATATTTTACACGTAACAGTCCACCTGGTATTATTGTATCTGTAAAATTGTCATGCAATCTGCTATTATTATTTATTATTTTATATTTATATTTTAATATTTTAAAAATAATAAAATATTATAATAATTACAATAAAATTAAAATAATAATTATTATATTATTATTATGTAAAATATGCAAATATAACAATAATATTATATATAATTAATATAATAATTAGCATTAATATAATAATTATAATAATCATAATAGTTCTAATAATAATTACAATAATCTAATAATCTAATAATAATTATTATTATTATGTGCGACCTCACAGCTAGGAGAACAGGGTTCAATCCCACCCTCGGGCATCTCTGTGTGGAGTTTGCATGTTCTCCCCGTGCATGCGTGGGTTTTCTCCGGGTACTCCGGTTTCCTCCCACATTCCAAAAACATGCTAGGTTAATTGGTGACTCCAAATTGTCCATAGGTATGAATGTGAGTGTGAATGGTTGTTTGTCTATATGTGCCCTGTGATTGGCTGGCGACCAGTCCAGGGTGTACCCAGCCTTACGCCCAAAGACAGCTGGGATAGGCTCCAGCACCCCCCGCGACCCTCATGAGGAAAAGCGATAGAAAATGAATGAATGAATGAATTATTATGTGCTTGTGTCCCTTTTTTCAGGAGCACTTTGTAAACAACAGACCATGTCAAACAACGAAATTGATACAACCATCAAAAGGTTGGCTCAGGCCATGATGCCAGGTTGTATGTTGAGTTTAAATGAAATACTTTGGAAAGATTGGGCGGGCCGTATTCAAACACTTGGCGGGCCGGATGTGGCCCCCGGGCCGTAGTTTGCCCACCCCTGTTCTAATTGGTCAGTGTTCAGTGCATCTTTTTCATTTTCAGGTAAATACCATGTTAAAGCATCTTGACTTATCATGGAACGGTTTCGGTAACGAGGGCGCCCTGGCTATGGGCGAAGCTCTGAAATTCAACAACACTCTAGCGCACCTCAACCTCAGCAACAACCGCATCACCGACGAGGGTGTCGGGATGCTCTGTAAGGGTCTTGAGTACAACGACGCTCTACGAGTTCTGCTGGTGGGTAACTTTAGTTAGCGTAGTGACTGACAATCATTTTGTACGTAGTTCTGATCCATGTCAAATCAATGGCTCTTTCAGTTGGCTTACAATTCATTAACGGTAGAGGGAGCGCTGGCGTTGGTCAATGTGGTGAAGAACACACCTAAAACTGCCTTGGAGGAGATCAATATATGTGTGAGTGTCCGATCGTGATGTCCGTTGACCGTAACGATACAAGTAGAAACCAGTCGACTGTGTTCAGTTTTCCTGTTTTCTGTTGTTTCCTTGTTATCCAAACAGAATGTGTTAGTCAATGAGAACTTTTTGCGTTTACTGGATTTGACGTGTGAGGAGCATCCTGGTCTGGATGTACAATACGGAGGCGTGGGAGGGTTTATTGCCAAGAAACCAGTAAAACGCATAGACCCAATGAAAGTCATTCAGGTTGGTGGTATTTTCGAATGAAACCTTGAATATTTCATAGACTTTTACTGAATTCACATAACATCACAATAACAGGTCATTGATTGGGTTAACACATATTAATGTAATTCATTGAAGGACTATCTGGATCAACACAAGCTACGTCTTTGGGATTTCTTCCGAAACATTGACAAAGATGGCACCATGCGAGTCCCAGTGGCTGATTTCAGGAACGCAGTACAGGTTTGAACAATGACTGACTTTTTTGCAAAGGGAACGAGTGTAACCACACTATAAGCACTTCAAAATAGCTGATGTGTCTTCAGAGTGTTCGTGGTCAAGATCCGTCTGGGTCTCGACACTGGTCTCAAGACCAGTCGCATCGGTCTTACTTGGTTTGGACCTGCTTTGGTCTTGTTGACTCAGTGATTTCATCAGTTATGGTCTTAACTTCAATCTTGACCGGTCCTGGTCTTGTTCTTGACTTGGTGTCGCATCGCCTCAGTGTTGGTTTTGAACTGTTCGGAACTTCTTAACATCCTGGTGTTGATTCTGTGTCAGTTCGTCAAAGTCTTGGTCTTAACTTGGACCTGTTCTCGACTGTTCACATTCTTGGTCTTGACTTGCCTCAACTCCTGAATGTCTTGTTTTTAAGTGGTCTCAGCTCTTGAAAATGTTGGCCTCGATCTGCATCTGCATTGTTCTTGCCTTGGTTTTACATGACCTCAGTCTTGAACTGTTCTCAACGTCTCAAAACTTTGATCTTTGGCCTTCCTTCGTGGTCTCACATTGTCTGTCTTTGTCTTTACTTGGTGTCAACTCCCTCAAGTATTGATATTAATTTGGTCTCGACCAACCTTGGTCTTGTTTTTCACTTGGTTTCAAGTCTTCAACGTCCTGGTCTCGTTCTTGACTTGGTGTCGCATCGCCTCAGTGTTGGTCTTGAACTGTTCGGAACTCCTTAACATCCTGGTGTTGATTCTGTGTCAGTTCGTCAAAGTCTTGGTCTTAACTTGGACCTGATCTGTCTTGGGTCAGTATCGACTGTTCACATTCTTGGTCTTGACTTGCCTCAACTCCTGAATGTCTTGTTTTTAAGTGGTCTCAGCTCTTGAAAATGTTGGCCTCGATCTGCATCTGCCTTGGTTTTACATGACCTCAGTCTTGAACTTTTCTCAACGCATCAAAACTTTGATCTTTGACCTTCCTTCGTGGTCTCACATTGTCTGTCTTTGTCCTTACTGGGTGTCAACTCTCTCAAGTATTGATATTAATTTGGTCTCGACCAACCTTGGTCTTGTTTTTCACTTGGTTTCAAGTCTTCAACGTCTTGGTCTCAATCTGCATCTGCCTTGTTCTTGCCTTGGTTCTACATCACCTCAGTCTTGAACTGTTCTCAAACCCTCAAATTTTGATCTTTACTCAGGTATGACCTTCCTCTGTGGTCTCACATTGTCTGTCTTTGTCTTTACTTGGTGTCAACTACCTCAAATATTGATATTAATTTGGTCTCGACCAACCTTGGTCTTGTTTTTTAAATGGTCTCAGCTCTTGAAAATGTTGGCCTCGATCTGCATCTGCCTTGTTCTTGCCTTGGTTTTACATCACCTCAGTCTTGAACTGTTCTCAAACCCTCAAATTTTGATCTTTACTCAGGTATGACCTTCCTTCGTGGTCTCACATTGTCTGTCTTTGTCTATACTTGGTGACAACTCCCTCAAGTATTGATATTAATTTGGTCTCGACCAACCTTGGTCTTGTTTTTCACTTGGTTTCAAGTCTTCAACGTCTTGGTCTCAACCTATTCTTAAATTGGTCTCATTCCCTCAAAGACTCAAAGGTGTTTCTAACTTTATTGCTTTCCAGTTTTCGTGTAATCCAATAAATTACTGTTTCAAATGTTACAATGCCGTTATGTTCATTTTGACTGTGAATTTCCTTTGAAACTTTTTCCAGCAATCAAGTATTCCCTTGGATCGATTCCAGATTGAGGATCTTATTCAGAGGCTGGCTCGTGATAAGACAGGAATGATCGACTACAGGTGACTATGTCCCGTAATGTTTGTTTGCATTCCCATAGACAGCCTTTATATTGCTTTGTTGAGTTTACTGTTACGTAAAAGTACACTTAATGATAATATTCCTGAAATATCGTTTTTATTTGACTGATACTGTATAGCGTGTGAAATGTATCATGGACATCTGGACCAAATTATTTTTTTCAGATTAAAATGAACAAAGCATTATTAGAGTCCTGTAGACATGACAAAACACGACTATAGTCACATTTATACTCTTTTTATTTACAACATATTGCGCAACTGCAGGGTCTTGAGACACATGCTAACTCGCAAACTAGAGAGCTAGCGACCTAAACGGTAGCCTTCAAGTTATTTCCTTTCAACTTAAATAGCCAAAAACTTACCACTTCCACACGGATAGGGAGGATAACTATTAACAGTTATTTAACCTTTAACATGAACATTAATCAAACGTAAGAATTTTTTTCTGGGTACATGATACCATACAGCATCCATATCAAACTAACATTAAACTTTCATATCAAGGCGGGGGCCTCAAAGTAGTGTCCTGCGTGCCACATTTGGCCCGCGGGCCGCGTGTTTGAGACCCCTGGTATAAAGGGTTTAGATTAAATTTTTTCCGTTTGAGCAAATAAAGTAAATGCAATTGGAATATTTGGGTCCATATATTCATGACTATTTACATAATATTTGCAAATGATGATTAATCAATGTTAATCTGGACTGTTTTAATGCACACAGAGGCCTGGCTGATACGAGAAAGCAGATGATGAAGAATCACCGCCGACAACTGCGTAAAGTCGCATCCCGTCAGAAGAAAGAAAAGCACAAAAGCGACCGCATCCTGAAGACCTTCCAAAACGCCGTGGAGGCGGTGACGCCGCGCGGTTCTATGGTCATGTCTCCAGGCGACCCCAGAGAATCAGCTGGACCACGTCACTTCTCTGCGACGCCTCTTAGCTCTTGGCACCACATTGTGACGTCCAATAGTGCTCGGTATTCAATCTCCGACCCGAGCAGCGATCATGTCCACATGCCCACAAAGCCTCCCGGTTACACCAGATCTCCAACTTTGCACTCTCGCTCCCAACCCAACCTGTTGAGCGCGTTCCCTCGTTCCGCACAAGGTAAGTCCATCTCCGCAGAGGCCGTACGCTCCAATCCAGAGATGGACCACGGCATTCTTAACCATCTGACCAGGTCTAGACCGGCTCTTGACGGTAACCAGATTGGGATCGAAGTTACACATAAAAAAGGCAGGAAAACAAAAGCAAAGAAGTTTGTCGTGAAATACTCGAAGAATGCGACAAAAATTGAAAAAAAAAACACCTGAATGTCAGCGTTCAATTCCAGTGACACCAATCCGTGTATCTCGAACGACTCATCAAATCCCGGTCCAAAAGTTTCTGCTGACATTCACACCGCTAGTGACAAAGTTATCCACACCTGAGGTGGGATGTCTGTGTGCAAGGGGTATTATTCCACGTAGGTATTATTCAAAAAGTGTGAAGACTCACTTTTTCCCACCTCGAACGCAATTATCACCGTCCGTGTCACACCATGATGCTACTTTGATGCTATCTGATTGAGGAATCAGTTCATTGCTTCGTTATGTATAAAAGGAACAGTTGAATAAATACCAGATTTTCTGTTGGGACTTCTGTGTAAAAGGGGCTGGCGGAACCGAATTTCTCTTCAGGAATAAAGTTTACTGCTACTTGTTCCTTGTTGTACACAGGGCATATATAGACAAACAACCATTCACACTCACATTCATACCTATGGACAATTTGGAGTCGCTAATTAACCTAGCATGTTTTTTGGAATGTGGGAGGAAACCGGAGTATCCGGAGAAAACCGGAGCAAATTCCACACAGAGATAGCCGAGGGTGGAATTGAACCCTAATTCGGACGAGAGGCGGGGTACACCCTGGACTGGTGGCCAGCCAATCACAGGGCACATATAGACAAACAACCATTCACACTCACATTCATACCTATAGACAATTTGGAGTCGCTAATTAACCTAGCATGTTTTTTTGGGAAATTAGGAATAAGCCGGAGTACCCAGAGAAAACCCACGCATGCACAGGGAGAACATGCAAATTCCACACAGAGATGGCCGAGGGTGGAATTGAACCCTGGTCTCCTAGCTGTGAGTTTTTCGCGCTAACCACTTGTCCGCCATGCAGCCCAAATTTGCATATTAATAATAATTCATGGTTCCATTTATCACAGTGAGTCTTCCAGGTCCTGATGCAGCAAAACAGTCCCAGACCATCACACTACCACCACCATATTTTACTGTTGGAATAATGTTCATTCATTTTCTACCGCTTATCCTCATGACGGTCGTCACCGGCTGTCTTCTTGGGGCGAGAGGCGGGGTCCACCCCGGACTGGCGGCCAGCCAATCACAGGGCACATACATATAGACAAACAACCATTCACACTCACATTCATACCTATGGACAATTTGGAGTCGCTAATTAACCTAGCATGTTTTTTTGGGGGGGATTTAGGAGTAAGCCGGAGTACCTGTAAGTAAACCCACGCATGCACGGGGAGAACATGTGGAATTGAACTCCAGTCTTTCAGCTGTGAGGCCTGCGTGCTAACCACTCGACCGCTGTGCAACTGAGTAAAACGTGTTTTCCACAAATACGGCTTCATGTTTTTTGACATACAGTATACTTGTACGGATTTTAGTGAAATGCTGTCCGTTAACATTTGGAGTCGCTAATTAACCTAGCATGTTTTTGGAATGTGGGAGGAAACCGGAGTACCCGGAGAAAACCCACGCATGCACGGGGAGAACATGCAAACTCCACACAGAGACGGCAGAGGGTGGAATTAAACCCTGGTCTCCTAGCTAGGTGAGGCCTACGCGCTAACCACTCGACCGCCGTGCAGCCCAGTTCCGAGTTTATGTCAATCAAATTCCAAAGCCGTACATACAATGGGAAGCCAAGCAGGTGTTGCATACACCCAACCATCGGTATGCATATCCGTAGATGAACTTCCTGTTTGCATTAGAAGATAGCATTGTTTGAGCAAACAATGCTGTGAACAAGGACAGGTGTGACATCCTGCAAGACTTTGAGAAGGGCTAAATCAGCTCATATATAAGCTCATCAGCATCCACCGCTTGTGTAACCGAAGACCTAAGTGCCTGACAGAATGATTGACACACTTTATTTCTTCGCTCTGCTGACCTCCACGCTGACCTTGGGGGTACGTTTATGACTCAAATTATCGTTTTTCTTCATGTTTACATCTTGAACCACATTTAATCTCGTTTTTTTTTTAGCGTTTGAGCCCCTTTAGTGAACTGGATGCTGACATGATGGCAGGAAACGACGGTACGGACTCCTGCGGCTGTGATGCCTTCTTGCCGAGTTCTACCTTCCCTCTGAAAGATCTAGCAACGGTGGACGAGACAGCTGAGCAGATCTCCATCAAGTTGGAGACGGAAACAAGAAAGGTAATCGATTAGAAGCGAAGTATGTACAGATAAATAATATTTAATGACTGATTTTACTCGATTTCAGATGGAAGACTATGAGAGTAAGATGGCAAAATACGCAGAAAAGATTACGGAGTTGACAACGGAAATCGAGATATTGGAGAAGAAACCCGATAGCAGCAATGACGCGACCTTGGAGGTTCTGGAGGTGAAGATTAAACAAGTGGAGGCTCTGATTAAAGAACTTCAGCGTTCCATGAAAAACTCCACCGCTGTCTTTGAGTCTCTTCACCAAGAGGTAAGTCCCCAAATGTGGACTGACATGTACACCCAGATTGACTGCAATTCCACCTTTTTTGAGCCACGGCACGTTTTTTTTTTACATCGGAAAAATCTTGTGGCACACACCACTAAACCAAAAATGTTCCAAAATGTCACCACGACCTCACACGTGCATCAATAAGTCTATCGGAGGAACAAGGTAGGTGTTGCCACACGGACCAATATTACATTGCTATGCTAGTCTTTACACCACAGACACTCCACAGTAGCCACGTTTTTACATCACCACTTTTTCTCTTTCCCAATGACCTTTTCGGGAAAAACAATAGTATCCATAGAAAGGAATATTCCAATCTCTTGTCTACATGCGTTTGTGAAAATCAACCAGAATAGTCAATAGGGCATGCCCAGTAAAACGTAAACATCAACATCACGTGATTACCGACATCCATGAGTTTTTCTTTCACTTGTCGGAATAACTCCGTATTGCCAGTTTTTCGTTCATTCAGTCTTGAAATTTAGTTTGAAGTCCGATTTTCTACAATAAAAGCTCTGAGAAAACATTCCACTGTTCTCAAATATCTTAATTTTTATTTTTCTGCACAAAATAAGATGAAAAATAAATAAAAAAAATCAAGAATAAAGAAAAAAGTACTAAATAAATAAATAAAATAATAATAATAAAACGGCAAATAATAAAAACTTAATAAACCACATATA
The DNA here is from genome assembly GCF_030265055.1 of Doryrhamphus excisus. Taxonomy (NCBI): domain Eukaryota; kingdom Metazoa; phylum Chordata; class Actinopteri; order Syngnathiformes; family Syngnathidae; genus Doryrhamphus; species Doryrhamphus excisus. The sequence goes on from NC_080478.1 coordinate 4,127,510, forward strand.
GTTGGTGGGTAGACAAATTATTTTTTTTAGCTAGCGACCTAAACGGTAGCCTTCAAGTTATTTCCTTTCAACTTAAATAGCCAAAAACTTACCACTTCCACACGGATAGGGAGGATAACTATTAACAGTTATTTAACCTTTAACATGAACATTAATCAAACGTAATAATTTTTTTCTGGGTACATGATACCATACAGCATCCATATCAAACTAACATTAAACTTTCATATCAAAGCGGGGGCCTCAAAGTAGTGTCCTGCGGGCCACATTTGGCCCGCGGGCCGCATGTTTGAGACCCCTGGTATAAAGGGTTTAGATTCAATTCTTTCCGTTTGAGCAAATAAAGCAAATGCGATTGGAATATTTGGGTCCATATATTCATGGCTATTGACATATTATTTGCAAATGATGATTAATTATAAATGTTAATTATAAAAAGTGATATTGGATATTATTTAACCTTTAACATGAACATTAATCAAACGTAATAATTTTTTCTGTGTACATGATACCATACAGCATCCATATCAAACTTGCGCGGGCCGCACTAACATTAAACTTTCATATCAAGGCGGGGGCCTCAAATTAGTGTCCTGCGTGCCACATTTGGCCCGCGGGCCGTGTGTTTGAAACCGATGGTCTACCATGTCAAAGCGAAATATTTGAATCTGTGGGGAAAAAATGCCTCCTTTATTGCACAGGTCACGGTAATGATCGGGAACCTAGACCAGCTGGAGAAGACCCATGACAAGAATCAAGTTCTTGTAACACGTCGGGAGTACATCAAGATCCAAATGGCGCTCGAGGAATGTAAGAAACGTCACTAGGAGCTCCGTTAATAATAAAAAGATTCATGTTAAACAGCATTTTGTGGTCACCTTAAATTTGTTTCATGATCTGAAATCATTAAATAATTTATCATAAATAAATTGCCAATTTTGGCTAATGGCTCTCACTGTGGTTGGCTGGAGTCCCAAAGCTTTGGAAAATGCTTTATAACCATTTCCAGACTGATAACTCTGAATTAATCTCAGTTAACTTATATGGAGGGTGGTTAGGTACGCAGGCCACACAGCTAGGAGACCCGAGTTCAATTCCACCCTCGGCCAGCTCCAGCACCCCCCGCGACCCTCATGATGATAATGAACGAATGATTTAGAATGATTTAGGGCGGCACGGCGGTCTAGTGGTTAGCGCGCAGACCTCACAGCTAGGAGACCAGGGTTCAATCCCCACCCTCGGCCATCTCTGTGTGGAGTTTGCATGTTCTCCCCGTGCATGCGTGGGTTTTCTCCGGGTACTCCGGTTTCCTCCCACATTCCAAAAACATGCTAGGTTAATTAGCGACTCCAAATTGTCCATAGGTATGAATGTGAGTGTGAATGGTTGTTTGTCTATATGTGCCCTGTGATTGGCTGGCCACCAGTCCAGGGTGTACCCCGCCTCTCGCCCGAAGACAGCTGGGATAGGCTCCAGCACCCCCCGCGACCCTTGTGAGGAAAAGCGGCAGAAAATGAATGAATGAATGATTTAGATGGAGACTGCACGGTGGTGGAGTGCTTAGCACATAGGCCACACAGCTAGGAGACCCGAGTTCAATTCCACTCTCGGCCATCTCTGTGTGGAGTTTGCGTGGGTTTTCTCCGGGTACTCCGGTTTCCTCCCACAAGACAGCTGGTGACGACCGTCGTGAGGATAAGCGGTAGAAAATGAATGAACATTATTCCAACAGTAAAATATGGTGGTGGTAGTGTGATGGTCTGGGACTGTTTTGCTGCATCAGGACCTGGAAGACTCACTGTGATAAATGGAACCATGAATTATTGTTAATATGCAAATATGGGCTGCACGGCGGACGAGTGGTTAGTGCACAGACCTCACAGTTAGGAGACCAGGGTTCAATTCCACCCTCTGCCATTTCTGTGTGGAGTTTGCATGTTCTCCCTGTGCATGCGTGGGTTTTTTATTCGGGTACTCCGGTTTCCTCCCACATTCCAAAAACATGCTAGGTTAATTAGCGACTCCAAATTGTCCATAGGTATGAATGTGAGTGTGAATGGTTGTTTGTCTATATGTGCCCTGTGATTGGCCACCACATGTGTATATCCCTTCCCCAAACTATTAGTCGTTTCTCTGAGGCTGTTTGCTTTTTATGATGTATTGTTTTTTAAGGCTAACAAGGTGATGTTTTATTGATGTTGTGATATCATAGTGGATTATATTATGATCGATGACGTGCATAATAGGAGATGATGGCATAACAATTGAGTGAGTTGAGGCAAGAGATTAACAACATGAAGAAGTAGTAATTCCTCATCATGCTTGATGACGCTTAGAGGAAACAATCATTTCCATCATTTGCCAGCAGATGTCAGTACAGAACAAAACAGACAATTGAGGCTCCGCCAGATGCAAAGGGATGGGAGGAAATAAGATCTCTTCCAAATACATTCCTGAGTTATTACTATGCATGAATGTGTGGGAAGCCATTCCTGCTTCCTCCCCCATGTTGGGTAGGTTAAGTTTGATTAGCTCCAGTCGCAGATTTGTGGCAAACGGAGCAGAACGGAGCCAATCACAGGGCACATATAGACAAACAACCATTCACACTCACATTCATACCTATGGACAATTTGGAGTCGCTAATTAACCTAGCATGTTTTTTTGGAATGTGGGAGGAAACCGGAGTACCCGGAGAAAACCCACGCATGCAAAAGTGATTGCACTTCCTGTTAAAATATAAGGTAACTGAGATTAATTGAGAATTATCATTCAGGAAATGGTTATAAAGCATTTTCCAAATTTTGGGACTCTAGCCAACCACAGTGAGAGCCATTATCCAAAATTGGCAAAAACACAGAACATTAGTGAACCTTCCCAAGAGTGGGAGAACAGGGAGAACAATCAAACTCGGGTGTCCTTGCTGTGTGGCCTTCACACTAACCACTCGACCACCGTGCAGCCACAGATTCTTAATACAGTTGAAAATCCAGCATTTCGAGAAATGCTGCAAACGTTTCACAGACCGAATTGCCTGTGAGAAAATTCCACAAACACCAATTCCACAACCTGACACCGTGACATATTGTTTTCAGATGGCCGAGGGTGGAATCGAACTTGGGTGTCCTTGCTGTGTGGCCTGCACACTAACCACTCGATCACCATGCAGCCACAGATTCTTAATACAAGTAAAAATCCAGCATTTCGAGAAATGCTGCAAATGTTTCACAGACCGAATTTCCTGTGAGAAAATTCCACAAACACCAATTCCACAACCTGACACCGTGACATATTGTTTTCAGATGGCCGAGGGTGGAATCGAACTTGGGTGTCCTTGCTGTGTGGCCTGCACACTAACCACTCGATCACCATGCAGCCACAGATTCTTAATACAAGTAAAAATCCAGCATTTCGAGAAATGCTGCAAATGTTTCACAGACCGAATTTCCTGTGAGAAAATTCCACAAACACCAATTCCACAACCTGACACCGTGACATATTTTATTTTTTTTCAGATGGCCGAGGGTGGAATTGAACTCGGGTGTCCTTGCTGTAGTGTTGTGCAGGCAATTCGGTGAAATGTTTGCAGCGTTTCTCGAAATGCTGGATTTTCAACTGTATTAAGAATCTGTGGCTGCACGGCTGATGAGCGGTTGGTGTGTAGGCCACACATCTCAGAGACCCGGGTTCGATTCCACCCTCGGCCATCTGCATGTTCTCCCTGTGCATATGTGGGTTTGTGGAATGTGGAATTTTCTCACAGGCAATTCGGTCTGTGAAACGTTAGCAGCATTTCTCGAAATGCTGGATTTTCACCTGTATTAAGAATCTGTGGCTGCACGTTGGTCTAGTGGTTAGTGTGCAGGCCACAGTTTCTTAATACATATCGTATCGTAGTGTTGTGCAGGCAATTCGGTCTGTGAAACGTTTGCAGCATTTCTCGAAATGCTGGATTTTCAACTGTATTAAGAATCTGTGGCTGCACGGTGGATGAGTGGTTACTGTGCAGGCCACAGATTCTTAATACATATCGTATCGTAGTGTTGTGCAGGCAATTCGGTCTGTGAAACATTTGCAGCATTTCTCGAAATGGTGGATTTTCAACTGTATTAAGAATCTGTGGCTGCACGGTGGATGAGTGGTTACTGTGCAGGCCACAGATTCTTAATACATATCGTATCGTAGTGTTGTGCAGGCAATTCGGTCTGTGAAACGTTTGCAGCATTTCTCGAAATGCTGGATTTTCAACTGTATTAAGAATCTGTGGCTGCACGGTGGATGAGTGGTTACTGTGCAGGCCACAGATTCTTAATACATATCGTATCGTAGTGTTGTGCAGGCAATTCGGTCTGTGAAACGTTTGCAGCATTTCTCGAAATGCTGGATTTTCAACTGTATTAAGAATCTGTGGCTGCACGGTGGATGAGTGGTTACTGGGCAGGCCACAGATTCTTAATACATATCGTATCGTAGTGTTGTGCAGGCAATTCGGTCTGTGAAACGTTTGCAGCATTTCTCGAAATGCTGGATTTTCAACTGTATTAAGAATCTGTGGCTGCACGGTGGATGAGTGGTTACTGTGCAGGCCACAGATTCTTAATACATATCGTATCGTAGTGTTGTGCAGGCAATTCGGTCTGTGAAACGTTTGCAGCATTTCTCGAAATGCTGGATTTTCAACTGTATTAAGAATCTGTGGCTGCACGGTGGATGAGTGGTTACTGTGCAGGCCACAGATTCTTAATACAGTTGAAAATCCATCATTTCGGGAAATGCTGCAAATGTTTCACAGACCGAATTTCCTGCACAGCACTACGGTTCATCTGCAGGCCACACAGCAAGGACACCCGAGTTCGATTCCACCCTCGGCCATCTGAAAAAAATATGTCATGGTGTCAGGTTGTGGAATTGGTGTTTGTGGAATGTGGAATTTTCTCACAGGCAATTCGGTCTGTGAAACGTTTGCAGCATTTCTCGAAATGCTGGATTTTCAACTGTATTAAGAATCTGTGGCTGCACGGTGGATGAGTGGTTACTGTGCAGGCCACAGATTCTTAATACATATCGTATCGTAGTGTTGTGCAGGCAATTCGGTCTGTGAAACGTTTGCAGCATTTCTCGAAATGCTGGATTTTCAACTGTATTAAGTATCTGTGGCTGCACGGTGGATGAGTGGTTACTGTGCAGGCCACAGATTCTTAATACATATCGTATCGTAGTGTTGTGCAGGCAATTCGGTCTGTGAAACGTTTGCAGCATTTCTCGAAATGCTGGATTTTCAACTGTATTAAGAATCTGTGGCTGCACGGTGGATGAGTGGTTACTGTGCAGGCCACAGATTCTTAATACATACCGTATCGTAGTGTTGTGCAGGCAATTCGGTCTGTGAAACGTTTGCAGCATTTCTCGAAATGCTGGATTTTCAACTGTATTAAGAATCTGTGGCTGCACGGTGGTTGAGTGGTTACTGTGCAGGCCACAGATTCTTAATACATATCGTATCGTAGTGTTGTGCAGGCAATTCGGTCTGTGAAACGTTTGCAGCATTTCTCGAAATGCTGGATTTTGACTGTATTAAGAATCTGTGGCTGCACGGTGGATGAGTGGTTACTGTGCAGGCCACAGATTCTTAATACATATCGTATCGTAGTGTTGTGCAGGCAATTCGGTCTGTGAAACGTTTGCAGCATTTCTCGAAATGCTGGATTTTCAACTGTATTAAGAATCTGTGGCTGCACGGTGGATGAGTGGTTACTGTGCAGGCCACAGATTCTTAATACATATCGTATCGTAGTGTTGTGCAGGCAACTCGGTCTGTGAAATGTTTGCAGCATTTCTCGAAATGCTGGATTTTCAACTGTATTAAGAATCTGTGGCTGCACGGTGGTTGAGTGGTTACTGTGCAGGCCACAGATTCTTAATACATATCGTATCGTAGTGTTGTGCAGGCAATTCGGTCTGTGAAACGTTTGCAGCATTTCTCGAAATGCTGGATTTTCAACTGTATTAAGAATCTGTGGCTGCACGGTGGATGAGTGGTTACTGTGCAGGCCACAGATTCTTAATACATATCGTATCGTAGTGTTGTGCAGGCAATTCGGTCTGTGAAACGTTTGCAGCATTTCTCGAAATGCTGGATTTTCAACTGTATTAAGAATCTGTGGCTGCACGGTGGATGAGTGGTTACTGTGCAGGCCACAGATTCTTAATACATATCGTATCGTAGTGTTGTGCAGGCAACTCGGTCTGTGAAACGTTTGCAGCATTTCTCGAAATGCTGGATTTTCAACTGTATTAAGAATCTGTGGCTGCACGGTGGTTGAGTGGTTACTGTGCAGGCCACAGATTCTTAATACATATCGTATCATAGTGTTGTGCAGGCAATTCGGTCTGTGAAACGTTTGCAGCATTTCTCGAAATGCTGGATTTTCAACTGTATTAAGAATCTGTGGCTGCACGGTGGATGAGTGGTTACTGTGCAGGCCACAGATTCTTAATACATATCGTATCGTAGTGTTGTGCAGGCAATTCGGTCTGTGAAACGTTTGCAGCATTTCTCGAAATGCTGGATTTTCAACTGTATTAAGAATCTGTGGCTGCACGGTGGATGAGTGGTTACTGTGCAGGCCACAGATTCTTAATACAGTTGAAAATCCATCATTTCGGGAAATGCTGCAAATGTTTCACAGACCGAATTTCCTGCACAGCACTACGGTTCATCTGCAGGCCACACAGCAAGGACACCCGAGTTCGATTCCACCCTCGGCCATCTGAAAAAAATATGTCATGGTGTCAGGTTGTGGAATTGGTGTTTGTGGAATGTGGAATTTTCTCACAGGCAATTCGGTCTGTGAAACGTTTGCAGCATTTCTCGAAATGCTGGATTTTCAACTGTATTAAGAATCTGTGGCTGCACGGTGGATGAGTGGTTACTGTGCAGGCCAGAATCTGTGGCTGCACGGTGGATGAGTGGTTACTGTGCAGGCCACAGATTCTTAATACAGTTGAAAATCCAGCATTTCGAGAAATGCTGCAAACGTTTCACAGACCGAATTGCATCTGTAGATGAACCGTAGTGTTGTGCAGGCAATTTGGTCTGTGAAACGTTTGCAGCATTTCTCGAAATGCTGGATTTTCAACTGTATTAAGAATCTGTGGCCTGCACAGTAACCACTCATCCACCGTGCAGCCACAGATTCTTAATACAGTTGAAAATCCAGCATTTCGATAAATGCTGCAAACGTTTCACAGACCGAATTGCCTGCACAACACTACGGTTCATCTACAGATGCTCCTATATCTCTCAAAACTGTTCACTTATGTGTCAAAAGTACATTTTTTCCCACATAAATTATCACTTCTCCCAAAATGTAATTTCTGTTCCAAGAAATTGGACTCCGTAGTCGTAAGCCACTTATGCTCCACTTTTTTTTTTCCCCCCACCAGAGTGTGAAGCGACGCCCATTGTGTTGTTATAAACCGATGATAAAAAAGTCAAGGATTTCCTCCACGAGCTCAGCCAGCAGCTGCAGCCTTGTTCCACACGTCTCCTCCCTACCACCTTCCTGAAAACAACATTCCGGTGAAAATGGCCACAGCCGGTAAGGTAAGTGACTTAGTCGTGGAAAGTGAAAGTGAAAAAAATACCGTAAACCCACTCGGATTCTCTGGGGTGTCGTTCGTGATAATGTATGGCATGAATATTTAATATAGCGCGTATGAGCTTTAAGGTTGGAGTCTTCTGGGATTAAAGTTGGAATGCTTCTCCAGTACGTGCCGTGTTTAATACTTCATCACACTACTCAAGCGCAAGTAGTACTACGAGTGTACTTTTTTTATTGTACTCTTGTTATGTAAAAGGACAAAACCTGTCCCATTTCTTTTCCCTGTGCCACCTTTGAACCCGTGATATCAGTTTAAGTGTATTTGCTAGCTTGCGTCCATACAGTACATCATTTAATTATCTTGGCCGCTAATCAATGATTGATTTGGCCGGCGCGCTAACCACTAATCCACCGTGCAGCTTCCATTTAAATTATTTTTGGAATGTTGGAGGAAACCGGAGTACCCAGAGAAAACCCGGGGAGAACATGCAAACTCCACACAGAGATAGCCGAGGGTGGAATCGAACCCTGGTCTCCTAGCTGTGAGATCCGCGCGCTAACCACTCATCCGCCATGCAGCCCATATTTGCATATTAACAATAAGTCATGGTTTCATTTATGACAGTGAGTCTTCCAGGTCCTGATGCAGCAAAACAGTCCCAGACCATCACACTACCACCACCATATTTTACTGTTGGAATAATGTTCATTCATTTTCTACCGCTTATCCTCACGAGGGTCATCAAAAGCTGTCTTGTGGGAAGAATGTGGGAAGACACCGGAGTACCCGGAGAAAACCCACGCAAATTCCACACAGAGATGGCCGAGTGTGGAATTGAACTCGGGTCTCCTAGCTGTGTGGCCTGCGTGCTAACCACCCTCCATATAAGTTAACTGAGATTAATTCAGAGTTATCAGTCTGGAATTGGTTATAAAGCATTTAAAGCATTTTCCAAAGCTTTGGGACTCCAGCCAACCACAGTGAGAGTAATTATCCAAAATTGGCAAAAACATGGAACGTTGGTGAACCTTCCCAAGAGTGGTCGGCCAACCAAAAACCCACAGAAAAAACCCTCCACCACGCGGCCTCAAACAACCATTCACACTCACATTCACACCTATGGAAAATTTGCAGTCGCTAATTAACCTAGCATGTTTTTGGAATGTGGGAGGAAACCGGAGTACCCGGAGAAAACCCATGCAAACTCCACACAGAGATGTGGAACCGAGGATGGAATTGAACTCGGGTCTCCTAGCTGTGATGCCTGAACGCTAACCACTCATCCACCGTGCAGCTCCATCTAAATCAGTCCTACCAAATATATCTGCTAGAGAGTTTAGTGGATTTGTTGTTGTTGTTGTAAAGGTGATCAAGTGCAAGGCAGCAGTGGCCTGGGAGCCAAAAAAGCCTCTGGTGATTGAGGAGATTGAGGTGGAACCACCGCAAGCTAACGAGGTCCGCGTCAAGGTGAGACATTGAGAAGTGTTCTGTATTCAATGTGGAATTCATATACATTTTATTATTTATTATTATTAACCGTTGAAAGTGTGTTCATCCAAAAATTGTGCTAACAAACAAACAATGGTTAAAAGACATATCTCTACTTTGTCCTTTTGCACTTGGTGGAAATAAATACTATGAATCTTGTACGCTACTTTCCACGTAGAGTTTTTGTAGATTTTTTGTAGATTTTTTTTTATAGATTTTTTATTTTTATTTTTTTTCTAACATTTTAAACATTATTGCTTTTTAATCAAATGTAAAATCCTTTTAATTTTTTATAGATTTTTTTTATTTTGTTGCAAAAAATCTAAAATTTTAAACATTATTGCTTTTTAATGAAATGTAAAATCCTTTTAATTTTTTTATAGAGTTTTTTAGTTTTTTTTTTAATCAAACATTTTAAACGTTATTGCTTTTTAATCAAATGTAAAATCCTTTTGTTTTTTAATAGATTTTTTTAATTTTGTTTTTTTACAAAAAAAATCTAAAATTTTAATTGTTATTGCTTTTTAATCAAATGTAAAATCCTTTTCATCGGAGCAGATTGTGGCGACCGGTCTCTGCCGCACCGACCTCTTCTACCTGTATGAGACCGACAATATGGAGCTCTTCCCGATGGTCCTTGGCCATGAAGGAGCAGGCATTGTGGAGAGCGTTGGTCCCGGAGTCACCGAATTTCAACCAGGTTTAGATATATATATTTTTTTTTTTTACAAAAAAATTTTTTAAATGTTATCACAAATTTTATATAATAGAGCAAAAGCAGGTCAATAAGCAGGCCAATAAGCAAGCTAATCAGAAGAAGAATAATGATAATAATAATACTGGCTGAGGTCCCCATAAAATGTTCATAAGCCCCCCTAAATAAATTGATATTTTTTTATTGATATATTTTTTTTGTACAAAAAAAATTCTGACAAATTTCATATAATAAGGCAAAAGCAGGCTAATAAGCAGGCCAATAAGCTAGCGAATCAGAATAATAATAATGATGATAGTAATAATAATGGCTGAAGTCCCCCTAAAATGTTCATTAGCCCCCCTAAATAATTTGATATTTTTTTATTGATTAAAAATATATATATTGATTTTTTTGTACAAAAAAAATTCTGACAAATTTCATATAATAGGGCAAAAGAAGGCTAATCAGAAGAAGAATAATGATGATAGTAATAATAATGGCTGAAGCACCCCTAAAATGTTCATAAGCCCCGCTAAATAATTTGATATTTTTTATTGATTAAAAAAAATTTTTTTTTGATTTTTTTTTGTACATAAAATCTCTAACAAATTTCATATAATAGGGCAAAAGCAGGCTAATAAGCAGGCCAATCATAAGAAGAATAATGATGATAGTAATAATAATGGCTGAAGCCCCCCTAAAATGTTCATAACCCTCCCTAAATAATTTGATATTTTTTATTGATTAAAAAAACATTATTGATATTTTTGTACAAAAAAATCTCTAACAAATTTCATATGATAGGACAAAAGCAGGCTAATAAGCAAGCCAATAAGCAAGCTAATCAGAAGAAGAATAATGATGATAGTAATAATAATGGCTGAAGTCCCCCTAAAATGTTCATAAGCCCCCCTAAATAATTTGATATTTTTTATTGATTTAAAAAAAATTTTTTTTGATTTTCTTTTGTACATAAAACCTCTAACAAATTTCATATAATAGGGCAAAAGCAGGCTAATAAGCAAGCCAATAAGCAAGCTAATCAGAAGAAGAATAATGATGATAGTAATAATAATGGCTGAAGCCCCCTAAAATGTTCATAAGCCCCCCTAAATAATTTGATATTTTTTATTGATTTAAAAAAAATATATTGATTTTTTGTACAAAAAAATCTCTAACAAATTTCATATGATAGGACAAAAGCAGGCTAATACTAGCCTGCTACTAATAATGACAAGAAGAATAATGATGATAGTAATAATAATAGGCTAATTAATAATATAATAATGATTATTATATCACTGATGACTGTTTTAGGTGACAAGGTGATCCCCCTCATCATCTCCCAGTGCAGAGAGTGTCGCTTCTGTAAGAGTCCAAAGACCAACCAGTGTGAGAAAGCCTGGTGAGCACCTTTAACAGCATCAACCTTCTACCTGCTTTTACCCCCCCACCCCCCACCCACGTCAGCTGGAGGGTCATTAACGTTAAAGACCTTTAATGATACAGGAATGCACTCACTCTCCGGCCACACCATTAGGTTCACCTGCTGAATATGTTGTAGAGTAGTACCTGTTTAATTCGACTATGTACAATTCTTTATTTATGAATGGAATATTTGTATAGCTAAAGCAGTTTATGACTTTTTAAATACAGATTCCTTATTTATAAATGGAATATTTGTATAGCTAAAGCAGTTTATGACTTTTTAAATATGTTTTTTTCACATTATTAGAGCCCTCCAGACATGAAATAGCACCCCTATAGTCACTGTTACGCTCAATGCCCCCAATATATATAATTATGTAAATATATATAATTATATATATTTTTATATATATTATTATATATATTATTATATATATTATGTTATGAAAAACAAAAATAGTAAAGTTGTAATTTTTCGGGGACTAGAATAAAAATAAAAATTACAAAAATAATTTTTGGGGAGATTCTTTTTAGAAGAAACTTCTCATAACTTCTTAGCGTAAAAATTTACAAAATTTCCAAGTGGCCCTTGCATCCACTCATTATTTTATTTATTTATTTATTTAAAAAAATATATTATATTATATTATATTATATTATATTATATTATATTATATTATATTATATTATCAAGTCCAAATATTTATATTCAAGTTCAAATATTTAGTTGTTGTAATCTAATGAGAATATTAGGTTGCGGAAAAAGTCTTTATAATCTTAATAATATTATATATAATATTATTATAATATTATATATATATATATATATATATATATATATATATATATATATATATATATAATATTATATATAACAAATATGTATAATATTTATATATTAAAATATAATTAATATATTATAAAAATATATAATAATTCTCAATAAATCATGCTGTTTGTGTGGCGACCAGTACCAGTACCAGATACAAGTACCAGTACCAGTACCAGTACCAGTACCAGTACACCAGTACCAGATACCAGTACCACATCTACCCTGCCTCTCACCCCCATTTTAGGGATATTGTTCCTCACAATGTGACTCAAGCTCCTGCCTCCAAACTAAACTGCAAGGGAAAGAAGTTGCTGCAGTTTATGGGAATCAGTACCTTCTCGGAGTACAGCGTGGTCAATCAGATCGCTCTCGCCAAGATTCACCCTGACGCTCCTTTGGATAAAGTCTGTCTCCTCGGCTGCGGGATTTGCACGGGATTTGGAGCCGCAGTCAATGATGCTAAGGTAAGGGAACTGTAGTTCAAAATTCATCTGGTAGTGCTAATAAAAGTACAACACTATATATAATTTCCCCAATACAAGCAGTTGATGTTTGGAACGCAGGAAGTGAACAAATGTAACAGTTACTGATTGTAAAAGTACCAGATGGAGGGGTAGGATTTAATAAGCTTTGCTTCTTCCTACTCCTTTTGGACATGTGGAACTGGGAACTGATTATGGGATGCATTCAATTGTAATCTGATGCATGTTCAAATGAAATTAAACCATTAAAAAAATGTAAAAAAAAAATTAAAAAACACATTTAAAAAAAAATAAAAAAACTTAAATTATATGTATCATTATATGTTGAAATAAAATTAAACCATTAAAAAAATTTAATAAAAAAAATTAAAAACACATTAAAAAAAACTTAAATTATATTAGGAAAGCAGGAAGTGAACAAATGTAACAGTTACTGATTGTAAAAGTACCAGATGGAGGGGTAGGATTTAATAAGCTTTGCTTCTTCCTACTCCTTTTGGACATGTGGAACTGGGAACTGATTATGGGATGCATTTAATTGTAATCTGATGCACGTTCAAATGAAATTAAACCATTAAAAAATAAAGAAAATAATAAAAAAATAAAAACCACATTTAAAAAAAATAATTAAAAAAATAAAATAAAAAAAACTTAAATTATATGTATCATTATATGTTGAAATAAAATTTAACCATTAAAAAAAATTAAAAACACATTTAAAAAAACAACAAAACTTAAATTATATTAGGAAAGCAGGAAGTGAACAAATGTAACAGTTACTGATTGTAAAAGTACCAGATGGAGGGGTAGGATTTAATAAGCTTTGCTTCTTCCTACTCCTTTTGGACATGTGGAACTGGGAACTGATTATGGGATGCATTCAATTGTAATCTGATGCATGTTCAAATGAAATTAAACCATTAAAAAAATGTAAAAAAAAAATTAAAAAACACATTTAAAAAAAAATAAAAAAACTTAAATTATATGTATCATTATATGTTGAAATAAAATTAAACCATTAAAAAAATTTAATAAAAAAAATTAAAAACACATTAAAAAAAACTTAAATTATATTAGGAAAGCAGGAAGTGAACAAATGTAACAGTTACTGATTGTAAAAGTACCAGATGGAGGGGTAGGATTTAATAAGCTTTGCTTCTTCCTACTCCTTTTGGACATGTGGAACTGGGAACTGATTATGGGATGCATTTAATTGTAATCTGATGCACGTTCAAATGAAATTAAACCATTAAAAAATAAAGAAAATAATAAAAAAATAAAAACCACATTTAAAAAAAATAATTAAAAAAATAAAATAAAAAAAACTTAAATTATATGTATCATTATATGTTGAAATAAAATTTAACCATTAAAAAAAATTAAAAACACATTTAAAAAAACAACAAAACTTAAATTATATTAGGAAAGCAGGAAGTGAACAAATGTAACAGTTACTGATTGTAAAAGTACCAGATGGAGGGGTAGGATTTAATAAGCTTTGCTTCTTCCTACTCCTTTTGGACATGTGGAACTGGGAACTGATTATGGGATGCATTTAATTGTAATCTGATGCACGTTCAAATGAAATTAAACCATTAAAAAATAAAGAAAATAATAAAAAAATAAAAACCACATTTAAAAAAAATAATTAAAAAAATAAAATAAAAAAAACTTAAATTATATGTATCATTATATGTTGAAATAAAATTTAACCATTAAAAAAAATTAAAAACACATTTAAAAAAACAACAAAACTTAAATTATATTAGGAAAGCAGGAAGTGAACAAATGTAACAGTTACTGATTGTAAAAGTACCAGATGGAGGGGTAGGATTTAATAAGCTTTGCTTCTTCCTACTCCTTTTGGACATGTGGAACTGTGAACTGATTATGGGATGCATTCAATTGTAATCTGATGCATGTTCAAATGAAATTAAACCATTACCATTACCATTACCATTACCATTACCAGCATTACCAAATAACGTATTCTTTATTTCAGATAGAACCGGGTTCTACGTGTGCCGTGTTTGGCCTGGGTGCCGTGGGCTTGGCCGCCATTATGGGTTGTAAATATTCCGGTGCCAAGAGGATCATCGCGGTTGACATCAATGCGGCCAAGTTTGACAAGGCCAAGGAGTTTGGAGCCACGGACTTTGTCAACCCGAAGGATCACAGCAAAACCATCAGTCAAGTGCTGGCTGAGATGACCAACGGTGGAGTCGACTACTCCATAGAGTGTGTTGGGAATGTGGAACTCATGGTAGGGATTTGGGAATGTTTACTTTATTAATCCTTTGATAGGCTATTTGTATTGGTAGGACTCACACTATGACGCCATTGTGTTTTGTAGTCCAGAAGTCGTTATTTTGTAGGCATGTTTCAGAAAAAAGGCAAAAAAATTGACAAACCTAAAAAAAAAAACATAAATCAGAATATTGAAACTCCTATTATTCAGAATCCATATCACTTGGACCAGAAAATACTGTATAAAAAATAAAAATAAAAATTTGATCTTGAGAGAAAAAATGACTAAAATAACATGATATTATGTGGGAAAACATCATTTTAGTAGCATAAAGTTTAAATATTACGAAAAAAACCCAACATCATTTTAGTAGCATAAAGTTTAAATATTACAAAAAAATATATATATTACAAAAAAAAAAATTTAAGTCGTACCATGAAAAAAAAGAACAACTTTGTGATTTTTGGAAAATTTGTTTGCAAAAGAAGTAATTTCACGAGAATAAAGGAAATGTTTTGGGAATAAGTCATAGTTACGAAGGAGAAAAAAAATGGCAAAAATGGAAAAAAAATGTTGTAATTTTATGACAATAATCAAAACATCAAGCGATAAAAAAGTCGTATTCTTATGAGAAAAAAAGGGTCGCAATTTTACAAGAATAAACTAATATTACCAGGATAAATAATGTAATTTTAGTAGCAGAGGGTAGAAAAAAAATTGTGTTATGAAAAACAAAATATAAATAAAAAATGAAAAAATGAAAAAATAAAAAATAAAAAATAAAAAATAAAAAATAAAAATTAAAAAATTAAAAAATTAAAAAATTAAAAAATTAAAAAATTAAAAAATTAAAAAATTAAAAAAAATAAATAAAAAATAATAAAACATAAAAAATAAAAAATAAACAAATAATTTTTTTAAAAAAATGAATAAATAATAAAAAAAATAAAAAGTAAAAAATAAAAAATAAAAAATAAAAAATAAAAAAATAAAACATAAAAAATAAATAAAGTAATAAAAAATAATAAATGAAAAAAAGAAAAAAAGAAAAAATAAAAAAAGAAAAAAAATATATAAAAGTAATACAAATAAATAAATAAATAAATACATATAAATAAATAAATAAATAAATAGTTGTTGTAAAGTTGTAATTTTTGGGGAATAGAATAAAAATAAAAATGACTAAAATAATTTTTTGGGAGATTCTTTTTCGAATAAATTTCTCATAACTTCTTAGCATATAAAATTACCTTTTACAAAATTTCCAAGTGGCCCTTGCATCCACTCATTTTTTTTAATTATTATTATTTTTTCAGTATGTGGCCCTCGGTGGAAAAATGTTTCTAAAATGACTTAGACATATTCTGAAAAACTAAAAACACTTCCCCCAAATCCATCAATGTTAAAATGGATTTAAAGTACTGATCCACAACATGTGTGTTGTTTCCTAGCGCCATGCGTTGGAGTCCTGTTTGCAAGGCTGGGGCGTGAGCGTGATTGTCGGTTGGACCGACAAGTACGATGTTTCTGTTCGTCCCGGTGAGCTCATTGCGGGGCGCACGTGGAAAGGCTCCGTGTTTGGAGGTACATTTGCCCTAATGCACTTTCTACTAGTCCACGGTCTACTGTAGAACAGCTGGAACACATCTGGTTGATACCATATAAACATTTTTTTTGCTCCTCAGGTTTTAAGGGTAAGGATGGTGTGGCTGAGATGGTAAGAGCCTACCTGGATAAGAAGGTGAAGATCGATGAGTTCATAACTCATAAGATGCCTTTGGACCACATCAATGAAGCTATCACATTGCTGCAGGAAGGCAAAAGGTACCGCTACTACAAAGTACTAGTATAAACTACCAAAACTAATACTGTACTATATATTCATATCATTATTATTTTTTTATTCCACAGCATCCGAACGGTCTTGAGTGCTCGTCCACATTAAGTCAACGTAATTGGTTTCAATAACTTCGAAAAGTTCTGATACTATATATGTATCAGCCTATCCCAGCTGTCTTACACCCTGGACTGGTGGCCAGCCAATCACAGGGCACATATAGACAAACAACCATTCACACTCACATTCATACCTATGGACAATTTGGAGTGGCTAATTAACCTAGCATGTTTTTTTGGAATGTGGGAGGAAACCGGAGTACCCAGAGAAAACCCACGCATGCACAGGGAGAACATGCAAACTCCCACACAGAGATGGCCGAGGTTGGAATTGAACCCGGGTCTCCTAGCTGTGAGGCCAGCACGCTAACCACTCGCGCACCGTGCAGCCCATACATAAAAAAACAAAAAAACTCCATAATTTTCCTGGCCTCGCTTTCTCTCTCTCTCTCTCTCTATATATATATATAAAATTATTATATATTATTATATATAATAAAATTATATATATATATATTCAAAATTTTGCCATAATTTTGGCAAATTTATATATATATATATAAACTCCATAATTTTGCTGGCCTCTATATATATATACATAAATTTTGCCATAATTTTGACAAATTTATGTATATATATAAACTCTATAATTTTGCTGGCCTCTATATATATATATATAAATTTTGCCATAATTTTGGCTAATTTATGTATATATATATAAACTCCATAATTTTGCTGGCCTCTCTCTCTCTCTCTCTTTCTATATATATATATATATATATATATATATATATATATATATATATATATATATATATATATATATATATATATATATATATATATATATATATATATATATATATATATATATATATATATATATATATATATATATAGAGGCCAGCAAAATTATGGAGTTCATTTTGAAAATTTTTCCATTTTTCATCAGTTAACAAAATTGCAAATATATTTAACACATACACTATTTTACACTTTTAATTCAAACTTTCTGCATTGAATTTGTTTAATTTTATTTTTTTTTTCAAATTTAAAATTTTATTTTTTTTTATTTTCATTTTTTTTTTTAATTTTTAGTTTAATTTTATTAATTTTATCTGTAAAAGTGTTATACTATCAGCTGTATGTCGTCATGTCCCTTTTTCAGGAGCACTTTAAACATCAGAACACATCAAATTAGTCTAAGTCTAAGCTTTGATATGGAGCCCAAAACTCCTAACTTTGATTATTGATTATTAATTATCAGAGCAAAAAATGTGACATAATTGAATCAAATTAGCATTTAAATGGTTTAAATGATTTTTGAAAATAAGTTATATTTGTCATTTTTCATTAAGAACTGAAGTTGAAACCCCTAACTTTGATTATTGATTATTAATTATCAGAGCAGAAAATGTGACATAATTGAATCAAATTAGCATTTAAAGGGTTTAAATGAGTTTTGAAAATTAGATATTTGTTATTTTTTTATTAAGAACTGAAGTTGAAACCCCTAACTTTGATTATTGATTAATTATCAGAGCATTATCAGAGCAAAATTAATAATTAATTTTTGATTAATTATCAGAACAAAAAATGTGACATAATTGAATCAAATTAGCATTTAAAGGGTTTAAATGATTTTTTGAAAATTAGATATTTGTCATTTTTTATTAAGAACTCAAGTTGAAGTTGCAATTAAAATGTTATTACTGTTTTTTTTTTATGAATTCATAAAAAAATGAATTGTTCTATAGCCTAATATTTTGTATGGAAACTGCCACACAATGAATGACACCGTTTCAATTATTTTTGAATTATATGTTATTTCCTTCACTTCAAAGTGTCCGCTTATCAACAAAATATGTATTTAGTTTAGTTCAGTTGCAAAAATGCATATTTCTCTATAGATGTAAATAATTTGTGCATATCCTTTAAAAGGAATTGAGTATCAGGCGCCACCTGTTGACCATTAGAGGAACATTTCCTGCATGAAGTGAATCATTCACGTCGAGGCTGCCTACTACACGTAGTTGTTTTAGAAATATTTTAATATTTACTTCAGAGAAAAAAACATTTTTCCACTATTAGACTAATGCACATTTGACACATTCAAGTACTTCCATTGAATTTGAGGACTGATATTTAATTGAAAGAAGAGCCACAGCGACACACACACACACACACGGTATCGTTGTCGTGACGACGCACGTACGAGACAGACGTGCTGGATGTCACCGGGTCTACCAAATCCAGTCCTCCTCGTGGTCCAGTAGCGGCCTTACACTTGGCTCAGAAAATGAGCTTGACCGTTGTCCTCCAGGCGGCGGGTGAGGATCTCGCAGCCCGTGTCCGTCACCAGCAGCGTGTGTTCAAACTGGGCTGAGCGCTTCCCGTCTCTGGTCACCGCCGTCCAGCCGTCGGGCCACGTGTCATCCTGCCAGCCACCTGAGACGGTGAGTGTAAAAAAAAAAAACTTTAAAATGTAGTTGCATTTTGAAGATGTTTTTATTTTGTAACCAATCCGACATATAATCCCTTTAGCAGAGAATTGAACTTCTGGAATGGATCAATGATACGTTACCGTATTTTCCGGACTATAAGTCGCACTTTTTTTTCATAGGTTGGCCGTTCCTGCGACTTATACTCCAGAGCGACTTATAAATGGAAAAAAAAAGTGTTTATGTTACATAAACACTGGACACCTTTTGTGTTCATGTTTATTTTTAGTGTAGCTGAATAAGCATTGTGTTAGCATATCTTACATCTATTAGCATGTTCTCTATTCTTTTATTCATGTTAGAACTTGCCTTCCAAGATGACGTAATGTCTGTTTTGGTCAAGTAGTTTGGAAAATTAATTACCCGCAAAAAATGACACTTATACTCCAGTGCGACTTATGTATGGTTTTTTCTACCTAATTATGCATTTTTGGCCTTGTGCGACTTATACTACAGTGTGACTTATGTATGTTTTTTTTCTACCTCATTATGCATTTTTGGCCCTTTGCGACTTATGTATGTTTTTTTCTACCTAATTATGCGTTTTTGGCCCTTTGCGACTTATATTCCAGTGCGACTTATGTATGTTTTTTTTCGACCTAATTATGCATTTTTGGCCTTGTGCGACTTATACTCCAGTGCGACTTATGTATGTTTTTTTCTACCTAATTAGGCATTTTTGTCCTTGTGCAACTTACTATACTCCAGTGTGACTTATGTATGTTTTTTTCTACCCAATTCTGCATTTTTGGCTTTATGTGACTTATACTCGAGTGCGACTTATGTATGTTTTTTTTCTACCTAATTATGCATTTTTGGCCATGTGCGACTTACACTCCAGTGCGACTTATGTATGTTTTTTTATACCTAATTATGCATTTTTGGCCATGTGCGACTTATACTCCAGTGCGACTTATGTATGTTTTTTTATACTAACTATGCATTTTTGGCCATGTGTGACTTATACTCCAGTGCGACTTATGTATGTTTTTTTTCTACGCAATTATGCATTTTTGGCCTTGTGCGACTTATGTATGTTTTTTTTTCTACCTAATTACGCATTTTTGGCCTTGTGCGACTTATGTATGTTTTTCTTCTACCTAATGATGCATTTTTGGCCTTGTGCGACTTATAATCCAGAGCGACTTATGTATGTTTTTTTTCTACCTAATTATGCATTTTTGGCCCTTTGCGACTTATACTCCAGTGCTACTTATGTATGTTTTTTTCTACCTAATTACGCATTTTTGGCTTTGTGTGACTTATACTCAAGTGCGACTTATGTATGTTTTTTTTTTCTACCTAATTATGCATTTTTGGCCTTGTGCGACTTATGTATGTTTTTTTCTACACAATTCTGCATTTTTGGCTTTGTGTGACTTATACTCCAGTGCGACTTATGTATGTTTTTTTTTTCTACCTAATTATGCATTTCTGGCCTTGTGCGACTTATACTCCAGTGCGACTTATGTACGTTTTTTTTCTACCGAATTATGCATTTTTGGTCTTGTGCGACTTATGTATGTTTTTTTCTACCTAATTACGCATTTTTGGCTTTGTGTGACTTATACTCAAGTGCGACTTATGTATGTTTTTTTTTTCTACTTAATTATGCATTTTTGGCCTTGTGCGACTTATAGTCCAGAAAAGACGGTAATTGTTTCCAGACTTGACCGTAATAAGTGAATGAGACGTCTGCTGCTTTAAACATAGCAATATATCAAGCCAAATAGTTAGCATCCAATTTATTTATTCTAAATGTAAAAAAAAAAAAATAAGCAGCCAAAAATGAACCACTTCCACACAAATAACAGGCCAATTGTCAACCAGGAAGCAGCAATCATTGATCAGTAATGACGTAACGACAAAGTAACGATGTGAAGACAAAGCTTTGTGTCGTTATTAGTTATATGAGACTCACCTTCACAAATCATTGGTTCGATGGTGAACACGTGACCCGGTTTCATCACACCGACGGCTTTGTTTTCTGGGGAGCACATGTATATAAATGCATAGAAGTCATTGTGATGTACAGTTCAGGGTCTCCTCCACTCACTGGCATAATGTGGCACGTTGGGCGCTGTGTGAAAAAGCCTGTGGATGCCGTGGCCGCAGTAGCTCCGCACCACCGAGAACCCGCTGGCCTGGGCGTGCTTCTGGATGATGTTACCAAGCTCTCTGTAGCGGACGCCGGGCTTCACTGAATGGGGGGGGGGGGACGTCAGCTATGTCAAAGATCCCAGCATAGAAGTGGAAAAAAAAACTGCCATTTTGTGTTTATAATCAGCATAATTTGGGCATTGATTAGTAGAAAATGTGAGTGTGAATGGTTGTTTGTCTATATGTGCCCTGTGATTGGCTGGCGACTAGTCCGGGGTGTACCCCGCCTCTCGCCCCGAAGACAGCTGGGATAGGCTCCAGCACCCCCGCGACCCTCGTGTGGAAAAAGCGGTAGAAAATGAATGAATGATTAGTAGAAAATGTGAGTGTGAATGGTTGTTTGTCTATATGTGACCTGGGATAGGCTCCAGCACCGTCTGCGACCCTCGTGAGGATAAAGCGGTAGAAAATGAATGAATGAATGATTAGTAGAAAACGTGAGTGTGAATGGTTGTTTGCCTAATTGTGCCCTGTGATTGGCTGGCAGCTGGGATAGGCTCCAGCACCCCCTACGACCCTCGTGAGGAAAAAGCGGTAGAAAATGAATGAATGAATTAATGATTAGTAGAAAATGTGAGTGTGAATGGTTGTTTGTCTATATGTGCCCTGTGATTGGCTGGCAGCTGGGATAGGCTCCAGCACCCCCTGCGACCCTCGTGAGGAAAAAGCGGTAGAAAATGAATGAATGAATTAATGATTAGTAGAAAATGTGAGTGTGAATGGTTGTTTGTCTATATGTGCCCTGTGATTGGCTGGCAGCTGGGATAGGCTCCAGCACCCCCGCGACCCTCGTGAGGAAAAAGCGGTAGAAAATGAATGAATGAATGAATGACTAGTAGAAAATCCAACTTTAACTTGCTGGAGCAGGCGTTACCCAGCATGCCTTGCGGATAATACTCAGTGCGGTGCAGTTACATTGTGTGTCCCATATACATCATGAGGGCGTGTTATGTCCATCTCCATCACTTTGCAGTTTTTCCTCATTGAGGGAAACCAGGAAGTGACCGTATACAATTGGATGATAACTAAGGATTCATTACAGGGTAATGAAAAAGGAAAAATAATACAAAATAAAATTTAAAAAATGCATCTTTTACCAGAATCAATAGCTTGCATAAGGCATTCGTATGTAGTGTGAACCAGTTTCTTTGATCCTTCGTCCACGTCTCCGACATAGAAGGTCTCGTTGAGGTCGCCGTGGAATCCGTTGTGGTAGACCGTGATGTCCACTGCGTGAGACAGACGAGCATGTCAAACTCATTGAAATGTCACAAAATCAATAAAATCGCCTAAGCCCCCCCCCACTTGTGATTATGAAGTGACTGTTTTCAGTTAGTGGGTCGAACCCCGGGGGTCCGGCCGACGCCGCCACGTTGGTTAAGTGTGAGAAATGGCGAGTTTTTGAGATATGGACAGCAGGGAATTTGACGTGCGGAAAACCCCGTTGTTAAAGGTTAATGACATCGTTTGTCTTACGGGATCACGCCGCGTGAGGTGACGCTCCGGCGAGTCTGACGGGGGGGAGGGGGGGTGGGGTGTCTGATGAGGGGACTAAAATTGGAAAAACTTCCTGCTGATGTCATTTTGAGACCCAAAGTTGTGCGACTTATCCGTGCAGGACTGGCATACACACGCGGGTCTGGCAACCCAGACCGCTATAAAGGTGGTCTTCGGGTTACAGTAACACAAAAGCGTGCCGAGTTCCACATGGCAAACACCCACTGAACAGAAATGGGCTCCTTTTCTATGATGTCATACCTTAAAAAAGTGTTGGGCATGTTACTTTAAAAAAGTAATTACTTATAGATACTAGTTACTTGTCAAAAAACGTAAAAAACAGTAAGTATTGACCAGTAAAAGTAACTATTGCCGCCCCCACCCAAACAAGATGTGGACAAAGTTTTTTTTTTGGGGACTTAATATACATTTTAGGGCTGCACGGTGGTCAAGTGGTTAGCGCGCAGGCCTCACAGCAAGGAGACCCGAGTTCAATTTCACCCTCTGTGTGGAATTTGCATGTTCTCCCCATCCGGGTACTCCGGTTTCCTCCCACATTCCAAAAAAAAAAAAAACATGCTAGGTTAATTAGCGACTCCAAATTTTCCATAGGTATGAATGTGAGTGTGAATGGTTGTTTGACTATATGTGCCCCGTGATTGGCTGGCCACCAGTCCAGGGTGTACCCCGCCTCTCGCCCGAAGATAGCTGGGATAGGCTCCAGCGCCCCCCGCGACCCTCGTGAGGAAAAGCGGTAGAAAATGAATGAATGAATAATGTACATTTTAGGGCTGCACGGTGGACGAGTGGTTAGCGCGCAGGCCTCACAGCAAGGAGACCCGAGTTCAATTCCACCCTCTGTGTGGAGTTTGCATGTTCTCCCCATCCGGGTACTCCGGTTTCCTCCCACATTCCAAAAACATGCTAGGTTAATTAGCGACTCCAAATTGTCCATAGGTATGAATGTGAGTGTGAATGGTTGTTTGACTGAATGTGCCCTGTGATTGGCTGGCCACCAGTCCGCCGAATAACGGCAACATGCCGAGTGAACATCGATTCCGCGCCACAGCGTATCACATAATCTTTGGCGCCAACTGGCACCGGCCCAGTGAACTCCGAGCATCATTGGCGTAACTTGGCTCGCTCCATTACATTCCAGTGGATTCCAATAGGCGCATTGTTTGTGACATTTGGTTCCACTTGGTGGATGAAGATTTGAAAAATTTTGAAAATTTTTTTGCCGCAAAACTAAATTTTTGCCGCCGTTACGGGCCACCACGAACCAGTTGGGAGGCAGTTTGAGCCACTGCGCACCTTATTGGTGACACTAGGCGCCACAGCAAATTGCATTGTTGCGAATTGGCTCAGTGGACTCTTATAGAATTAGATTACACAATTTTTGTCTTGTCAAATGGAACCTTGGCAACATTTTGGACACCCCTGGTATACTCAACAAACAAATACGGTACATTTCAGCTAACAGGAGTCATAGCTAGCAATCGTGCCGATGAGAAGCCTAGCTTGAAAACTGGAATTATTAATACCACATTTCAGGCAATATGTCGCATACCATTAAGGATATCTCCATCTTGTAGCGGTCTCCTGTCCGGGATTCCATGGCAGATAACTTCATTGACAGACGTGCAGCAGGATTTGGGAAAGTTGTAGTAGTTTAGAGGAGAAGGGTAGCAGTTCCTTGCCGTGCAAGCCTGAGCGCACAAACGGGTAAGTTAACCATGGATACTGGATACTGGATTTCCCATGTGGGTCCATACCAGATGTACCGCGTGGTCGATTTCTTCTGTCGTAACACCCACTTTCACCATGAGAGCCGCAATGTCAAGGACTTCCCTCGCCAGCTGCAAATGGACAATCCCGGTAAATAATAAATGATGGGCTTGTCATACAAAAGAAGATTTTGTGTTACCTTGCACACCACTCTCATGCTTTCGATGTCGTCGGGAGAGAGGATCTTGATTTGCGATGTTCCTTTCAGAAACTGCTCGGATTCAGACATCCCTGGGGGGGGGGGGAAGATAACCGCAAATCATCCACATGATATGTTGACGGACAACGGGAACTTCCGTGTAGCGGTAAGACACTCTAGTCCAGACATGACAAAACACGACTATAGTCACATTTATACTTTTTTTATTTACAACATATTGCGCAACTGCAAGGGTCTCGAGACACATGCTAACTCGCAAACTCAGAGAGCTAGCGACCTAAACGGTAGCCTTCAAGTTATTTCCTTTAAACTTAAATAGCCAAAAACTTACCACTTCCACACGGATAGGGAGGATAACTATTAACAGTTATTTAACCTTTAACATGAACATGAATCAAACGTAATATTTTTTTTTCTGGGTACATGATTAATGTTCATGTTAAAGGTTAAATAACTGTTAATAGTTATCCTCCCTATCCGTGTGGAAGTGGTAAGTTTTTGGCTATTTAAGTTCAAAGGAAATAACTTGAAGGCTACCGTTTAGGTGGCTAGCTCTCTAGTTTGCGAGTTAGCATGTGTCTCAAGACCCTGCAGTTGCGCAATATGTTGTAAATAAAAAGAGTATAAATGTGACTATAGTCGTGTCAGAAAAAACAGCATCCATATCAAACTTGCGCGGGCCGCACTAACATTAAACTTTCATATCAAGGCGGGGGCCTGAAACTAGTGTCCTGCGGGCCACATTTGGCCCGCGGGCCGCGTGTTTGAGACCCCTGATTTACGGTGATTTGTAGTTGTGGGCCAAAATGCTCATTTCAGTAAAAAAGATCCGTTCATTTCGATCAATTAGTCGTTAGCCTGTGATCTCCTCCTGTGCATAGACCCGGTTAGCGGTGTCGAGTAAGTCAACAACACGTGATGACTAGTGGTGTGTCAGTCATGAACGAACGGGTCAAAGGAACTAGTTCTTTTTTGTCAACGGAATGAACGAGGTCTGGCGACTCCAAATTGTCCATAGGTATGAATGTGAGTGTGAATGGTTGTTTGTCTATATGTGCCCTGTGATTGGCTGGCCACCAGTCCAGGGTGTACTCCGCCTCTTGCTCGAAGACAGCTGGGATAGGCTCCAGCACCCCCGCGAGGACCACCCTCGTGAGGATAAGCGGTATAAAACGAATGAATTTATGGTGATTTGTAGTGGTGGGCAAAACCGTTCATTTAAGTGAACTGGATCATTCCGTTTCATTCTGTAAAAAGATCCGTTCAAACTGTTTGGTCAATTGGTCGTTAGCCTGTGATCTTCCCCTGTGCATAGACCCGGTTAGCGGTGTCGAGTCAGTCCGTTCACTCATGTTCACGTTCGTTCCGACTCAACAGCGCAACAACACGTGATGACTTGTGGTGTGTCGGTCATGAACGAACGGGTCAAAGGAACTAGTTCTTTTTTTGTGAACGGAATGAACGAGGTCTGGCGACTCCAAATTGTCCATAGGTATGAATGTGAGTGTGAATGGTTGTTTGTCTATATGTGCCCTGTGATTGGCTGGCCACCAGTCCAGGGTGTACCCCGCCTCTCGCCCAAAGACACCTGGGATAGGCTCCAGCACCCCCGTGACCGTTATGAGGATAAGCGGTAAAAAACTAATGAATGAATTAATTTATGGTGATTTGTAGTTCATTTTAGTGAACCGGATCATTCCGTTTCATTCTGTAAAAAGATCCGTTCAAACTGTTTGGTCAGTTGGTCGTTAGCCTGTGATCTCCCCCTGTGCATAGACCCGGTCAGCCGTGTCGAGTAAGTCCGTTCACTCATGTTCACGTTTGTTCCGACTCAACAGCACAACAACACGTGATGACTAGTGGTGTGTCGGTCATGAACGAACGGGTCAAAGGAACTAGTTCTTTTTTTGTGAACGGAATGAACAAGGTCACCGACAATGTCGGTCAATCTCTCGGACTCGGTCTTTCAGTCAGCTAACCTCACCCACCCACAGAGCGAGGCGCGACGATAGGATAAGACAGGCAATACTCGTCCGAGACTGAAAGACCGAGAGATTGACCAGGTCTTTCTGACTGGAAATCTCTCGGCCTCGGTCTTTCAGTCAGCTAACCCCACCCACCCACAGAGCGAGGCGTGACGATAGGATGAGACAGTCAAGCACGCAGATAGTCCCGCCCTGCAAAAAGGAACGGTGAACTGACTCCCCGACCAATCAAAAAAAACAACATTTGCAACTGAACGAACTGAACGGGTATTTTAGGGGCCTGACGATAGGATAAGACAGTCAAGCACGCAGATAGTCCCGCCCTGCAAAATGAACGGTGAACTGACTCCCCAACCAATCAAAAAAAACAACATTTGCAACTGAACGAACTGAACGGGTATTTTAGGGGCCTGATGATTGGATAAGACAGTCAAGCACGCAGATAGTGACGCCCTGCAAAATGAACGGTGAACTGACTCCCCAACCAATAAAAAAAAACAACATTTGCAACTGAACGAACTGAACGGGTATTTTAGGGGCCTGACGATAGGATAAGACAGTCAAGCACGCAGATAGTGACGCCCTGCAAAATGAACGGTGAACTGACTCCCCGACCAATCAAAAAAAACATTTGAAACTGAACGAACTGAACGGGTATTTTAGGGGCCTGACGATAGGATAAGACAGTCAAGCACGCAGATAGTCCCGCCCTGCAAAATGAACGGTGAACTGACTCCCCGACCAATCAAAAAAAACAACATTTGCAACTGAACGAACTGAACGGGTATTTTAGGGGCCTGACGATAGGATAAGACAGTCAAGCACGCAGATAGTCCCGCCCTGCAAAATGAACGGTGAACTGACTCCCCAGTCAATCAAAAAAAACATTTGCAACTGAACGAACTGAACGGGTATTTTAGGGGCCTGACGATAGGATAAGACAGTCGCACGCAGATAGTCCCGCCCTGCAAAATGAACGGTGAACTGACTCCCCAACCAATCAAAAAAAACAACATTTGCAACTGAACGAACTGAACGGGTATTTTAGGGGCCTGACGATAGGATAAGACAGTCAAGCACGCAGATAGTCCCGCCCTGCAAAAAGGAACGGTGAACTGACTCCCCGACCAATCAAAAAAAACATTTGAAACTGAACGAACTGAACGGGTATTTTAGGGGCCTGACGATAGGATAAGACAGTCAAGCACGCAGATAGTCCCGCCCTGCAAAATGAACGGTGAACTGACTCCCCGACCAATCAAAAAAAACAACATTTGCAACTGAACGAACTGAACGGGTATTTTAGGGGCCTGACGATAGGATAAGACAGTCAAGCACGCAGATAGTCCCGCCCTGCAAAATGAACGGTGAACTGACTCCCCAGTCAATCAAAAAAAACATTTGCAACTGAACGAACTGAACGGGTATTTTAGGGGCCTGACGATAGGATAAGACAGTCGCACGCAGATAGTCCCGCCCTGCAAAATGAACGGTGAACTGACTCCCCAACCAATCAAAAAAAACAACATTTGCAACTGAACGAACTGAACGGGTATTTTAGGGGCCTGACGATAGGATAAGACAGTCAAGCACACAGATAGTCCCGCCCTGCAAAATGAACGGTGAACTGACTCCCCAACCAATCAAAAAAAACAACATTTGCAACTGAACGAACTGAACGGGTATTTTAGGGGCCTGACGATAGGATAAGACAGTCAAGCACACAGATAGTCCCGCCCTGCAAAATGAACGGTGAACTGACTCCCCAACCAATCAAAAAAAACAACATTTGCAACTGAACGGACTGAACGGGTATTGTTCATTCCGTTTACAAAAAAAAAACTAGTTCTTTTGACCCGTTCGTTCATGACCGACACACCACTAGTGATTTGGCAGTGAGGAGTCAGTCTACTTGGACCGATCTCTGTGTTCCCGGGTTGACCAGAGTGGGTTCACACTTGCCAAAACCAACCATACTTAAAGCAGAACAAACTGACTACAGTTCGTTTTAAGCGGATCAAAAATGTCAAGTGTGAATGCACCCAAAGAAAAACGGTTCAAAAACCAATCTTCAGCACATTTATGACAGCATTATGGTGATTCAACAGGCAAACCTTGTTGACGGTACACCATGGTCAACGCGCCGGAACCTGCTAATCACCGATCTATAATTTATGAAGTCAACAAGGTGATTGCTGGGTGAACGTCAACAGTTGCTTGGCAACGGTGATTTTGTACAAGTCACATCATCCAGCCTCTTTTTGACCCCCCCGAGTGTCCACACTGAGTGTGCAATAATCAATTAAACCTGATTCACGTTCGGAGGGCAGCTCCAGCCAAGTATGCTTGATATTTTTTTTAAAGCATAATTTCAAGGCAATTTTAAAAGCAACACACATTTAGTAGTCGTACACGACACAATTTGACTGCAGTTCAATATCGGTGTCATCGTAAGACGCACCGGGTTGAAGATGCGGTGCACTGTTCCTAAAAAAAAAAAAAAAGCTTCACATGAGAATGAAAAGACGTAACCATGGCTACCTACCAGAGTAAAGATCTATGACGGCAGATGACAGGGATGCAGCGGTTGCCGTGGTAACACATTGAACAACGTGCTCAGGGAATAATAAGACTGCTTACATGCATGGGTAAGACAAGGAATGACGGTGGTTGAGGAAATGAACAGCCTAAATAATTCAACTTAGCTTTATTATATTTATTTTATTTTTTATATTTTTTTATTTTTATATTTTATTTATATTTTTTATTTTTATATTTTATTTTTATATTTTATTTTTATATTTTATTTTTATATTTATATTTTTTATTTTTATATTTGATTTATATTTTTTATTTTTATATTTGATTTATATTTTTTATTTTTATATTTTATTTTTAAATTTTATTTTTAAATTTTATTTTTATATTTTTTATTTGTCTATTTGATTTATATTTTGTATTTTTATATTTGATTTATATTTTTTATTTTTATATTTGATTTATATTTTTATTTATATTTATTTTTATTTTATTATATTTATAAATATTATTATATTTATAAATATGATATTTTTATAATATATAAATATATATAAATATATATATATAATTAGCTAAAAGCTGTATAGGCCAAAAGTCATATATATATTTTTTTTATCATAGACATCACATTAATTAATTAATCATGTTAATCACCATGATAATCTGCTTTAATTCAAAACGTGAATTCAAGGTTATGTTGGAGTATCTCGTATTTTCTCTTCCACAATTCAACATGTGGCTGCACGGCGGGGGAGTGGTTAGCGCGCAGACCTCACAGCTAGGAGACCCGAGTTCAATTCCACTCTCGGCTATCTCTGTGTGGAAGTTGCATGTTCTACCGGGTTTGCTGCGGGGTACTCCGGTTTCCTCCCACATTCCAAAAAACTAAAAATGCTAGGTTAATTGGCGACTAGGTTAATAGGCCCCAGCACCCCGCGACCCTCGTGAGGATAAGCGGTAGAAAATGAATGAATGAAGGAAAAACTCATGTTTTGATCTTGCGAGATCAAAAGCAGTTTCCCCACGGGACTGTAAGATCGAAGTGGCGGTGGATTGCGATGGAACTGAGGACGAGATTACGGCATTGTATGATTTGCATAATTGTCTATGGAATTTTTGACCACACCAGAACCTGCTGACAACTTAGAGTGTAAAAGTCACTAAATATAGAAACAAAGACGCTAAGTCGGCACCGCTGAGCCCACCTGCTACGTCTTTGCCGTCAACGCCATCTGTTCTACGGAGTTTGAATGAGCATGGGTCAACATGTGGCGCTGAATATGTGGCGGTCCAAATGTATTTGTAGCAGGCCATGTACCAATACACAATTAACAAGTGATGTAACACTACATTTTTTAATGTACACAAAGGCAACCATTACTAAGAACTTCATCAGGCGTCATTTGTGACATGAGAAGAGCACAATAAGCTCCTGCTAGATTAAACCAGGCTGCATGGTGGACGAGTGGTTAGCGTGTAGGCCACAGAGCTAGGAGACCCGAGTTCAATTCCACCCTCAGCCATCTATGTGTGGAGTTTGCATGTTCTCCCCGTGCGGTTTTCTCCGGGTACTCCGGTTTCCTCCCACATTCCAAAAACATGCTAGGCTAATTCCCATCTCCAAATTGTCCATAGGTATGAATGTGAGTGTGAATGGTTGTTTGTCTATATGTGCCCTGTGATTGGCTGGCCACCAGTCCAGGGTGTACCCCGCCTTGTACCCCTGCAACCCTTGTGAAGATAAATGGTACAAAATGAATGAATGAATGTTTACAGCCGGGCTGAGTGATTAGCGTGCAGGCCCAGCTTGGAGACCCTAGTTCAATTCCACCCTCAGCCATTTCTGTGTGGAGTTTGCATGTTCTCCCCATCCGGGTACTCCGGTTTCCTCCCACATTCCAAAAACATGCTAGGTTAATTAGCGACTCCAAATTGTCCATAGGTATGAATGTGAGTGTGAATGGTTGTTTGTCTATATGTGCCCTGTGATTGGCTGGCCACCAGTCCAGGGTGTACCCCGCCTCTCGCCCGAAGACAGCTGGGATAGGCTCCAGCACCCTCCACGACCCTCGTGAGAATAAGCAGTAGAAAATGAATGAATGAATGAATGAGTGGTTAGCACGCAGGACTCACAGCTCGGAGACCCGAGTTCAATTCCACCCTCGGTCATCTCTGTGTGGAGTTTGCGTGCGTTTTCTCCGGGTACTCCCGTTTTCCTCCCACATTCCAAAAAAACATGCTTGGTTAATTAGCCACTCCAAATTGTCCATTGGTATGAATGTGAGTGTGAATGGTTGTTTGTCTATATGTGCCCTGTGATTGGCTGGCCACCAGCCCAGGGTGTACCCCGCCTCTTCCCTGAAGATAGCTGGGATAGGCTCCAGCACCCCTGCAACCCTTGTGAGGATAAGCCGTAGAAAATGAATGAATGAATGTTTACAACCGGGATGAGTGATTAGAAGCTTCGTTACCTCTGGGATGATCTGCATAGTCGGGTCTTTGGATGTCACTGGGTACAGGCCGCAAAGGTGTCTACATGAGGGGCCAAGGAGAAAACATGTCAGACTACATAACGACATTCAGTATTCAGTATAATCATTTTTCTTTAGTTTGTCGTTCGTTTTTTCTCAGACATTTTCCAAGACATTTTGATACAAGGAAACGTACAAGTGGGTAGTGAGGACGAAGTTTTCCCGTGTAACGGTAGCCGGGCCATGGGTCGGTGCTGATGTCTTTCTCCACACAGTTCTTAGTTGCATTTTGGTTCTTGTCGTCCTCTGATGAAAAACAAAAACAAAAAAAAACACATGGTGTGTCAAACATGTGGCGTGTATTTACATTGTCTTTACGTTACCGCTTTTTAGGCACATTAGCGCTACAGCAGGGCTCGAACAAAATGCAGTCTGTTACGACAGAGAGAGGATTTAAAAGGCTGTTTGTGTTTCTTGCAGAAACACTTTGATCGTCTTTAATTTGAATTTATTGGTACACTGAGTCACTCTTCAATGGTTTATCTGTGAACGTGCAAGCCAAAAATTACATTTCACTGATATATATCGTGACAATATAACCCATGTTCAAAGTATAACAAGCTAAATGAGCATTCCACATACATTTTATCCCACTAAATCGAACTGTACCACCGCATAGTGCTATTTATGGACTGTTTACATATTGTATATTTGGCAAAGTCCATTAATTAAGTAACAACTCATACTTACTTGCTTTTTTGTGCAGCAACTTGTGAGACACCCAGCTGCCTTTGAAACATTCCTAGAAAGAGAAAAAGAGATTTTTTTTTTATTTTAATGTGCAATAGCTATTAGTCAATATGAACTCAGTATCAGTCATGTGGCTCAAAAAAAATATTTTTTTGCAATAAGTAGGGGACCAGAGTAAAAGTCCCAAAGTAGATATTCCTTTATGTATTTTTGTGCATGTTTAAGTGTTCAGTAAATAGTAAGATTTCAGTAAACGTGTTTTCATTAAAGGAAATCTGCACTTTTTTTGGAAATTTGCCCGTCATTCACAATAACAAACAATGTATTATCAATGTATTTGTTAATACATGATCCCAGCATGTACATCAAATGGGGATAATTATTGGTACTAATTATTATCTTCCTGATATCAGCATAAAAATGTGATATTAAGGTGCGGTGTATTGTTTTTGGAATAATCACAATATTCCAATTAATACAGGAATCCTGCGTACACGTAAATGTACTGTTTGTAAGTGGTAAATTTACTAATCAAATACTTATTTCCCCCAATATATATGTATGTATAGTATATATTTATTTTTATGATTAAATTTTTTTTATCTCAAGTACTCCCTGAGGTGCCTTTAAGTACCATCAGGGGTACTAGTGGACACATTTGCATACAGGAATCCTGCGTACATGTAAATGTAGTGCTTGTAAAGGGTTAAATTGACGAATCAAATACTTATTTCCCCCA
Organism: Doryrhamphus excisus; assembly: GCF_030265055.1. Classification (NCBI taxonomy): domain Eukaryota; kingdom Metazoa; phylum Chordata; class Actinopteri; order Syngnathiformes; family Syngnathidae; genus Doryrhamphus; species Doryrhamphus excisus. The sequence goes on from NC_080478.1 coordinate 4,160,778, forward strand.
ATGTATACGTATGTATAGTATATATTTATTTTTATGATTTCATTTTTTATCTCAAGTACTCCCTGAGGTGCCTTCAAGTACCATCAGTGGTACTAGTGGACACATTTGCATACAGGAATCCTGCGTACATGTAAATGTAGTGTTTGTAAAGGGTTAAATTTACTAATGAAATACTTATTTCCCCCAATGTATACGTATGTATAGTATATATTTATTTTTATGATTTAATTTTTTTATCTCAAGTACTCCCTGAGGTGCCTTCAAGTACCATCAGGGGTACTAGTGGACACATTTGCATACAGGAATCCTGCGTACACGTAAATGTAGTATTTGTAAGTGGTAAATTTACTAATCAAATACTTATTTCCCCCAATGTATATGTATGTATTGTATATATTTATTTTTATGATTTCATTTTTAATCTCAAGTACTCCCTGAGGTGCCTTCAAGTACCATCAGTGGTACTAGTGGACACATTTGCATACAGGAATCCTGCGTACACGTAAATGTAGTATTTGTAAGTGGTAAATTTACTAATCAAATACTTATTTCCCCCAATGTATACGTATGTATTGTATATATTTATTTTTATGATTTAATTTTTTTATCTCAAGTACTCCCTGAGGTGCCTTCAAGTACCATCAGGGGTACTTTAGAAAAGTACTGAATGGTTTAAAAAAAGAATGAATGATCTACCACGTTTCCTCACTACTTTTAACTTAGCTAGCTGTTCATTTCATTTCCATAAAAACGAAAAATTTAAATGTAAACTACTCTTTGTTGTGTAATCTGCACACACAAAACCCATTCATTTTTTTGCCGTTTCTAGCAGTGAACCGTAATAAATTCACTCACTTTAGCCGAACAGTCAAGACAAACGTAGCTAGTTCAGCAGTTGTGTACATGGTTAGCCTCGCTAAGCATCGGTTTAAATATTCCTCACCTTAAATAGTAATCTACAGAACACATCAGGTGAATATAATAAAAACTTTTGACAACAAAGTTGTAAAAATCTAAAGCAACTACACGTCAACCTAGCTTGACAGCTACATATCAGCAACGTGATGAGAAACAGGGCCCCGGTGCTAAGGCAAGTCCGGGGGGTTTTCAACACTGCGAAACCGGAGAAAAAAGCTCTACCTGTGAACAGAAATAGGACCCTTGAATCCCAAGCTTGATACATGTGGGACACTGAAGTTTGGCGTCCTTGTTGCAGCCTTCCGTCTCACACTCCCTTCTCTCCTCTGTGCTCGCCATGCCTTCGTCTGCAGGAGGGGTGGAGTCCCCGGTGAAACAGCACAACCACGGGCGACACACTGCGCATGTCCGCAGCGACAGGTCACGTTGCTCTGTGCTGGCCAATCAAATGACACTTTCCTAACTCAGATTTGTAAGATGGCGACTGCCGAACCGGTGAGCACTTTCTCTTCAGAAAAAAAAAACTTCAAACATTTAAATGGTTCTGCTTTAACACCTACTATTCCATTTGCTCGTCTTAGCATTAAACATGAAGTGTAAACAGATTGTTATTCCACTATATTCTTTTGTGTTTGCTTTGCTGCGATCAAAGCGTAGCGTCAAAGCTTTTTATGGAGATCTCCCAACTTTTAAGATGACGTTGAGATTCGGTGTCCACTTTTGTCAAAAACCACTGAACCACTTCTGGAGATTTGGACTCTGATAAACAATTATTCCGTACCCGTTTGGGACATGGAGCATTTTAAAACCAGTGTGTCAAAAACACATTTTAGGAACTTTTGTGTTAAAAGGAAAATTGTGAACTATCTAAGTCCAGGCTAGGATTTAACGGTTTTAGGGCCTCACCTGTTTCCCCGTTATATTTAACCTATATAAAACTTGTACTTTTGTTGGTGGGACGTGTGACTATAGTTATTTTTATTATTATTATTTTTTTGACATATGCTATGTCAAACATAAAATTAAGGCTGAGACCTAAATTCGATTTTTTAAGTGTAAAAACTCGTAAAACTTAGAAAGCAAATATAAAATATATACTTCAAAAACTCAAAGTTAAATGTAGTGAAATACCTAAAAGCCAAACAAGGCCTCAGGCAGTTACAATTTACACAACAAGTGTGCCCCATTCCCAGATAAGATCTGTGGGAGTTGGCCACTTGATGGCAGTGTTTGCTTACCCCACCCCCCCACCCAATATTTTTTGTGGTGAAAACAAAAAATAGTGTTATTTAAACACTATTAGAGCCCACTAGACATAAAATAAAACCCTTATAATCACCTTTTCACGCCAATGGAGTAGACACAATCAGAGAAATAAGACCTAATATGGACTCAAACATTTTTGGGGGGAGAATTAACATTACTGACACCTAGTGACTAGTGTAGAATACTACATATTGCATTTTTCAATGCATTTTCTATGTCTTATTTGTGTATTTTAGCTTATTTAGTCATTTTTTATGATTAAAAACACTTAATTTAAGTCAAAAACATGTATAGTATGCTTAAAACCTGCATATGTTTCGACTAATAATAGTAATTAATTAATCCAGTTAATGCTTTAATGGAGTTGTTCAAGATATAGGTCACATTAATGCTAGGAAACCTTTTGAAATGATTTATTTTGGTGTCATTTTCCTAGAATTAAAACCTGGCATTCGTACAGATTCGTTCCAAGATGGCGGGGTAAACAAACAGGATGTTATTTTGGATGCTCAGCAAGTTGGTGAACGCAAGCCGAGGCCAAATTTTAGCCCAAATTTTTGGATGTTAACTGAAAAACACACTAACCAAGACGGATGTTAACCGAGGTACCACTGACACCTCTTCTAGCCACTGTAATTGTGTGGTCTGGGTTTAAGAAGACCGTATTTGTCTATTATGACTTGGATAAAGGTCAGAACAATCCAGCCATTTCCAAAGGGTTCACATACTTGCAATTCCATGTTAGAAGGTTCGACTCAACCCAAAACAGATTTTTTTTCCCATAGAAAATTATGTAAATAATTTTGTAAAGCATTTTATAGACAGTAAATCTGAACAGGATGTTCATGTAAACAAACAGGATGCTATTTTGGATGCTCAGCAAGTTGGTGAACGCAAGCCGAGGCCAAATTTTAGCCCAAATTTTGGATGTTAACTGAAAAACACACTAACCAAGACGGATGTTAACCAAGGTACCACTGACACCTCTTCTAGCCACTGTAATTGTGTGGTCTGAGTTTAAGAACATCGTATTTGTCTATTATGACTTGGATAAAGATCAGAACAATCCAGCCAATTCCAAAGGGTTCACATACTTGCAATTCCATGTTAGAAGGTTCGACTCAATCCAAAACAGATTTTTTTTCCCATAGAAAATTATGTAAATAATTTTGTCAAGCATTTTATAGACAGTAAATCTGAACAGGATGTTCATGTAAACAAACAGGATGCTATTGGTGAATGCAAGTCGAGGCCAAATTTTAGCCAAAATATTGGATGTTAACTGAAAAACACACTAACCAAGGCGGATGTTAACCGAGGTACCACTGACACCTCTTCTAGCCACTGTAATTGTGTGGTCTGAATTTAAGAACACCGAATTTTGTCTATTATGACTTGGATAAAGATCAGAACAATCCAGCCAATTCCAAAGGGTTCACATACTAGATTTTTTTTTCCCATAGAAAATTATGTAAATAATTTTGTAAAGCATTTTATAGACAGTAAATCTGAACAGGATGTTCATGTAAACAAACAGGATGCTATTGGTGAACGCAAGTCGAGGCCAAATTTTAGCCAAAATATTGGATGTTAACTGAAAAACACACTAACCAAGGCGGATGTTAACCGAGGTACCACTGTACGCAGTCTTGAATGCACCCAACAAAAGTGATGAATATTAATTCTGGTTATTTTTACTGCCCCAAGATTATCTAATCGATCCGATCAGGCTAATGATATCCCGTTTTTTTCTTTTAACTTTAGGAAACAGACCCAATTCCATCCTTGGCAGATGAGGATGGAGCTGAAGAGGCAAAGGAGGCTGGCCAGGAAGTTGTGAACCCGGAATCGTACATCAAACTCCCTCTGCAAAACAGGTGCTCTGCAGTTGAACAGTGTGTCTGTCACAAACTTTCAATTAAATTAAATTCAACTTTCTAGTATGCGTCTTTGCCGTCGGATTGTTCAGTCCTGCCGCCTAGCCAGTTCACACCAGGGAGCTACTACACTATGTATTTATTGCATTGAAAAAAAAATGTAACCAAATTCATTATTCATCTGGATTTTTATAAGGGCAAATGGTCAACAACATACACGAAGTCTGACATTTAAATTATTCAGCGTAGTGTAGCGGATCATTATCACTCATATAATGTCACAAGCTCCCCTCTGAAAGCAGCGCGATGGTTTCTCAGCCATGATCAATGTCACTGAAGAAATAAACCGTTTTCTGTTTTTGCTATCACTTTGACTTCCTGTCACTTCCCTCAAACTGGAAGTGACTCCACAAAGTTCAAATTAAGGCATATCATTTCATTAATGCGATGGCTCCTCTGCACGCAATGCATAGAGCAGACTTGTATTGGTACTCGTCTTATATGTTTGTTAGGTAAACCTTTTGAGTGTTAAGTTGCTGTGTGATGATTTTAGTGAGTGTTAAGTTGCTGCGTGATGATTTTAGTGAGTGTTAAGTTGCCGTGGGATGATTCTAGTGAGTGTTAAGTTGCCGTGTGATGATTTTAGTGAGTGTTAAGTTGCTGTGTGATGATTTTAATGAGTGTTAAGTTGTTGTGTGATGATTTTAGTGAGTGTTAAGTTGCTGTGTGATGATTTTAGTGAGTGTTAAGTTGCCGTGCGATGATTTAGTGAGTGTTAAGTTGCCGTGCGATGATTTAGTGAGTGTTAAGTTGCCGTGTGATGATTCTAGTGAGTGTTAAGTTGCTGTGTGATGATTTTAGTGAGTGTTAAGTTGCTGTGTGATGATTTTAATGAGTGTTAAATTGCCGTGTGATGATTTTAGTGAGTGTTAAGTTGCTGTGTGATGATTCTAGTGAGTGTGAAGTTGCCGTGTGATGATTTTAGTGAGTGTTAAGTTGCCGTGTGATGATTTTAGTGAGTGTTAAGTTGCCGTGTGATGATTCTAGTGAGTGTTAAGTTGCCGTGCGATGATTTTAGTGAGTGTTAAGTTGCCGTGTGATGATTCTAGTGAGTGTTAAGTTGCCGTGCGATTATTTTAGTGAGTGTTAAGTTGCCGTGTGATGATTTTAGTGAGTGTTAAGTTGCCGTGCGATGATTTTAGTGAGTGTTAAGTTGCCGTGTGATATTTTAGTGAGTGTTAAGTTGCCGTGCGATGATTTTAGTGAGTGTTAAGTTGCCGTGTGATGATTTTAGTGAGTCTTAAGTTGCCGTGTGATGATTTTAGTGAGTGTTAAGTTGCCGTGTGATGATTCTAGTGAGTGTTAAGTTGCCGTGTGATGATTCTAGTGAGTGTTAAGTTGCCGTGTGATGATTTTAGTGAGTGTTAAGTTGCCGTGTGATGATTTTGGGTAGTGTTAAGTTGCTGTGTGATGATTTTGGTGAGTGTTAAGTTGCTGTGTGATGATTTTGGTGAGTGTTGAGTTGCTGTGTGATGATTATAGTGAGTGTTGAGTTGCTGTGTGATGATTATAGTGAGTATTGAGTTGCTGTGTGATGATTTTAGTGAGTGTTAAGTTGCTGTGTGATGATTTTAGTGTCAGACTGTTACATTGAGTAGTCACTCAACGGGTTCCGACGGGTTGAATTGTGTGAGACACAATATATCTTTTTATGACATGGACATGCGCAGCTTATGTACATATCCGTTTTTCTCTGTAAATGTAGTGGGTGGGGCTTAAACATGTGTGCGTCTTATACATCCACAATTACAGTAGTGATCCAGTCAAGACGGATGAAATGTCACAGTGACTTAAACAGTCATATTGTCTTCGTTAGCGCTTAGGTCGATATGCCATGTACTAATTGGCATGTAATTGGCATCCATCCATCCATTTTCGATGCTGCTTATCCTCATTAGAGTCACCCTCCAGGTGCATTCACACCTCCCATCAGACGCTATGGAGCTTCATGCCTCTCGTTTACTTTTACGCACCTCCTTTTTAATTAGCGGCTTCTTACAGTTATGCAAATGTGATTTTTTTTCTCTCCTCTTCTCACCCCAACAGATGGTCTCTGTGGTTCTTCAAGAACGACAAGAACAAAACATGGCAAGCCAACCTGCGACTCATTTCAAAATTTGACACAGTTGAAGACTTCTGGGCGTAAGTCGTAGTCAACGTCAAAATCCGATGTCATGAGATTGTAATATACCAGTGCTTACTCAAATCATCTACTTTTCATCTGCAGTCTCTACAACCACATCCAGTTGTCAAGCAATCTCATGACAGGCTGTGATTACTCCCTTTTTAAGGTTTGTTTCATCCGTTCATACAATAATTTTCATGCATATTTTCAAACTCCATCTTCATTGGATTTAAGTCTATGTGGTGATGTGTATGGTATTTGTATTACGAGTGGGCGATGCGGCCTAAAGATCATCTTTCCACATCAAAGTGTGCATAATTATACGCGGCTCCTTTTTCTCAGCTCAATCTGAGGCCCGAAAATACAATAACTGCCAAAGATTTAGGAGGAATCAAGATGCAGCCAGCGTCTCATTTGCATAATTGGCCATGATGCTGAACTCAGTATTTGTGTGTGGACTGAAGTTATTGACTTAACAGGTGTTGGTTTCATTTTGTGCAGCGGCAGATTGGTGTGCATGCTTTATGACACACAGCAGCCATTTAAAATAAACAGAGTACTTGGATGCATGACGAAGGAAATTTAAAAAATATTCACATTTCAGACGCTGAAATCAGGATATTTACATTTTAAAATGATTAATCAAACACCATATTTGTGGATTAATTAGGTAATTGATCATCAATTCAATTGTTGCAGTTCTGAAGCAAAGTAACAGTGCCATCTACTGTTCGGAGTTGCAATGACAAGACGGTCCCATTGTAATGTGTTTGTGAATGAGGGCGAACAGCTAGCTAGCCGCAAGTCAATCTGTGGCTAATGGTTATTACCATTAAAGTCCTGGTAATGATGTCTCCCTGTAACTTCAGAAAGGGCCTTTTAGCTTTGAATTATTGGTAATGGATTAGTATTCAACACCCTCTGATGTACTAGACATGCTTTATTTCTTCCACGCCACAAGCGGACTCATCAGCAGAAAGGACATGTACCAGTAAATACAAATAGACGGTATATACAAATACAAATAGACAGAAATCACTCCACACTCTTTATTGCTCTCTGGTTCTACCATATCTTACTTATTGTGTGGAAATATGGGCTAATAACCATAAAAGCAATCTTCACTCGCTAAATGTACTGCAAAAAAAGGCCAGTAAGGATAATTCATAATGCCGCCTACAGAGAACATACTAACTCCTTATTTCTAAAATCACAAATACTTAATTTTGAAACAGCTAAAATAATGCATAAGGCTAAAAATAACCAATTAGCTAAAAATGTCATTCAATACTTCTCTACAAGAGAGGAGAAATATGATCTCAGGGAAGAACTCCATTTGAAACACTTCTATGCTAGAACTACGTTATGCTAGCCATAGCATTTCAGTATGTGGAATCAAACTATGGAATGGATTGAGTAAGGAAATCAAACAATGCACAACGATGAGCCAATTCAAGAAACAATACAAGCAGTTGATGTTTGCTAAATACAAGGATGAAGAGTCTTGAACCAGTCATGATGTGCTATATATATATATATATCACTATATTGACACTTACTATGGTACCCATTATGGCATTGGATGCTCATATCACCGAGTACTTTGGTACGTGACAAAAAAATTAAATTAAATTAAATTAAATTAAGTTAATAACTTCAATTATATTAGGAAAGCAGGAAGTGAACAAATATAACAGTTACTGATTGTAAAAGTACCAGATGAAGGGGTAGGATTTAATGAGCTTTGCTTCTTCCTACTCCTTTTGGACATGTGGAATTGTGAACTGATTATGGGATGCATTCAATTGTAATCTGATGCATGTTCAAATGAAATAAAACCAATAGGGAACAAAGAAGTTAAAAGAACGAGCATAAACAATATGAACTCTTGCTTCAGGACGGCATTGAGCCCATGTGGGAGGATGAGAGGAACAAGCGTGGAGGACGCTGGCTGATCACGCTCAACAGACAGCAGAGGAGATTAGACCTGGATCGCTTCTGGTTGGAAACTGTATGCTTACACTCAACAACTTTGGTTTATTCATATTCCATAATACAGTAAACCTCGGATATATCGGATTCAATTGTTCCCACTGGTTTTGTCCGATATAAGCGAAATCCGTTATATGCGTATACCGGAAAATGTCCGTTTTACGCATATATCGGATTTATATCCGGTATATGCGTAAATGGGATTTTATCCGTTATAAAAAGGCACTTCCTTGACTATGTTTCCAATGTACCTGGGCGCGCAGGCAACGCTGCAAACGCTGCAAATGACGTCGTATAGCGGCCTGTCACGATTCGGCGAATCGGAGCGCCACGATGTGGCGATATATCCGAAATTTAATGGAAATGCATTGGAACGGGACTGGAGATTTTGTCCGAAATAGGCGAAATCCGTTATAAAAAATCCGATATATGCAATGAATTTTTATTGGAAATGCATTACAGAAAAATCGGTTCTTTTTTATCTGTCCGTTGTGAGCGAATTTCCGATATATCCGAGTCCGATATATCCGAGGTTTACTGTACGTATACTGGGGGGGTAATTACGTTGCCATTTTGTGGGGGTGTAGAGCCAGAAACAGCTTGGAGGGAAATATATAGTCTTAATATAAAAAAAGGTGCATCTGAATAAATTAGAATATTATGCAAAAGGCTAATTAAAAGGCTATGGAGGTTTTTGCAACTGATTAGAGTACAAACCTGATGTTTGCAATGTTTGAGATTTTTTTTTTCACAATTTAAACTCTGGAAGAGACAACAAACTGTTATATATATACTTTCATGGAAGTACAAACTTCAACATGGCCAAAGAGCAATGAGAGGTAGGAAGATAAAACACAGACAGTAATACCTCCTACTTGTTTCTTCAATGCTTAATGGATAGTATTGACCAAAATATTTCAATATGGAGGGATTTATTTATGCAGTCCAGTTCCAACCCGATTGATTCATGAATCAATTAAGAGTTGTATCTCAGTAGATTTGTCCATAGAGCGTACACCGACACACAGAACACCAGAGCACTCCCATGCGGAGTTATGGCGTGCTCTCCTGCTGCTCCAAAGGTCACTGGTTGCGGCACACAGGCATCTCTGTGGACGGAGAGATGCTAGGTAACAAATACTACGTAGTGCACTGTCAATACTGTACAGCTCAAGGAACACCACGGTACCAGAACACCGGGGGCCTCTTTGATGGACGCGTCTGGTCCATGTACTTGAAATACAAGAAGTATCAGGTCTATCAGGGCTTGGCTATCAGTAATGACTAAAGTGCAGCCTGGGGAGTATTTGTGGAACATTAAAAAAAAACTACAAAAATCAGTAATTTTCAAAGAACAAAATCAACATGACAAGAAAATAAATTACCTTATTTTCTGGACTATAAGTCGCTCCGGTAGAAAAAAAACATACATAAGTCGCACTCGAGTATAAGCCACACAAAGCCAAAAATGCAGAATTAGGTAGAAAAAAAACATACATAAGTCGCACAAGGCCAAAAATGCATAATTAGGTAGAAAAAAACATACATAAGTAGCACCGGGGTATAAGTCGCACAAGGCCAAAAATGCATAATTAGGTAGAAAAAAACATACATAAGTAGCACCGGGGTATAAGTCGCACAAGGCCAAAAATACATAATTAGGTAGAAAAAAACATACATTAGTCGCACTAGAGTATAAGTCGCTCCCGAGTATAAGTCGCACAAGGCCAGAAATGCACAGTTAGGGAGAAAAAAAACATACATAAGTTGCACCGGAGTATAAGTCGCACAAGACCAAAAATGCATAATTAGGTAGAAAAAACATAAGTAGCACCGGAGTATAAGTCGCACTGGAGTATAAGTCGCACAAGGCCAAAAATGCCTAATTAGGTAGAAAAAAACATACATAAGTCGCTCCGGAGTATAAGTAGCACAAGGCCAAAAATACATAATTAGGTAGAAAAAAACATACATAAGTCGCACTGGAGTATAAGTCGCACAAGGCCAAAAATGCCTAATTAGGTAGAAAAAAACATACATAAGTCGCTCCGGAGTATAAGTTGCATGAGGCCAAAAATACGTAATTAGGTAGAAAAAAACATACATAAGTAGCACTGGAGTATAAGTCGCACAAGGCCAAAAATGCATAATTAGGTAGAAAAAAACCATACATAAGTCGCACAAGGCCAAAAATGCATAATTAGGTAGAAAAAAACATACATAAGTCGCACAAGGCCAAAAATGCATAATTAGGTAGAAAAAAACATACATAAGTAGCACCGGGGTATAAGTCACACAAGGCCAAAAATACATAATTAGGTAGAAAAAAAACATACATAAGTCGCACTAGAGTATAAGTCACACAAGCCAAAAATGCCTAATTAGGTAGAAAGAAACATACATAAGTCGCTCCGGAGTATAAGTCGCACAAGGCCAAAAATCCATAATTAGGTAGAAAAAAACATACATAAGTCACACCGGAGTATAAGTCGCACAAGGCCAAAAATGCATAATTAGGTAGAAAAAAAACATACATAAGTCGCACTGGAGTATAAGTTGCACAAGGCCAAAAATGCCTAATTAGGTAGAAAAAAACATACATAAGTCACACTGGAGTATAAGTCGCACAAGGCCAAAAATGCATGAATACGTAGAAAAAAACATACATAAGTCGCACGAGGCCAAAAATACATAATTAGGTAGAAAAAAACATACATAAGTCGCACTGGAGTATAAGTCACACAAGGCCAAAAATGCATAATTAGGTAGAAAAAAAACATACATAAGTCGCACTGGAGTATAAGTCACACAAGGCCAAAAATGCCTAATTAGGTAGAAAAAAACATACATAAGTCACACTGGAGTATAAGTCGCACAAGGTCAAAAATGCATGAATACGTAGGAAAAAAAAACATACATAAGTCGCACTGGAGTATAAGTCACACAAGCCAAAAATGCATAATTACGTAGAAAAAAACATACATAAGTCACATTTTTTTGTGGGTAATTTATTTTATAAACTACTGTATTTTCTGGAGTATAAGTCGCACTGGAGTATAAGTCACACAAGGCCAAAAATGCATAATTAGGTAGAAAAAAACATACATAAGTCGCACTGGAGTGTAAGTCACATTTTTTGCGGGTAATTTATTTTCCAAACTACTTGACCAAAACAGACATTACGACATCTTGGAAGGCAAGTTCTAACATGAATAAAAGAATAGAGAACATGCTAATAGGTGTAAGATATGCTAACACAATGCTTATTCAGCTACACAAAAAATAAACATGAACACAAAAGGTGTCCAGTGTTTATATAAACATAAACACTTTTTTTTCATTTATAAGTCGCTCTGGAGTATAAGTCGCAGGAACAGCCAACCTATGAAAAAAAAAAGTGCGACTTATAGTCCGGAAAATACGGTAATCAAACAAGAAAAAAATTCAATTTTACAAGAATATTCTCACTCATATCATGCATATCATGTAGTACACTATGTCATGTATATGTTAAGCAGACTGGATGCTAAGGCTAAAAAGTCCGGGTAGAATATTTAATAACATAAAACACTGGCGTGGGAACAAAGGTAATGCAAAAATCATGAAAAAAAACAACACCTTGACGGAATGGAAACAGGATACAAAAAGGGTCCCGCTCACTGAGTAGCATACAATCAAGAACACGGTAGGTCGTGGCTAAATACAGCGAGAGCATGCACACAGGCAGGAACAATACTCCCGACGACCAAGAGGCTAATTGCGGAGGGGGCATCAGCTGCTCGAGGCTGTGCCCCGCATCACGCCCCCCGAGGAACAATAATGTCATTTTAGGAGCACAAGATTTTTTATTTATTTTTCCTCCAGCTCCTGTGCTTAGTCGGCGAGGCCTTTGACGACTACAGCGACGAAGTCTGCGGAGCTGTTGTCAACATCCGCTCAAAAGGCGATAAAATCGCCGTCTGGACTTCCGACTTTGACAACCGCGAAGCCATAACACACATAGGGTGAGCAACCGTTCCCCTAGTCGGAACGTTTTTTTTTTCCCAGTCCTCCTCCTGATTGTTTCCTGTCAACAGGAGAGTTTACAAGCAGCGCTTGATGCTCCCCATGAAGATGACCATCGGCTACCAATCCCACGCCGACACGGCAACCAAAAGTGGCTCAACCACCAAGAACAAATTTGTCGTTTGAGAAACATCCGGCAGTGGCCCCTTTTTTCACCGTCTCGTCTAATTTCTTGTCGGTGACGATGTTTACGATGTTTACGATGTTTTAAAGACTGACGAATGCGATCCAAGACTACGTGCCAAATGGCCTGCCCAAGACCTGGACCACAAAATAGCTGAATCTGCATCTTCCGAAACACTAACACACGTTGTGTACTTACTGTACACGGATAGCAATATTCCGGAATGAACCATATTCATGTGGAGGGGGGAACTTCTTCTCAAGTGACGTGAAGGCGATTATGACATTGCCGTCTCTAAACATGTAAACGGGATTATGAATGGAATAGTTCTAAGCAACTCTGTAATCTAAGTATTTCCGAGGTCAGTGGTCGGCAACCTGCGGTTCTACACCCTGCTTGCTGCACGCTCAGGCCAAGCTTTCTGTTTTTTTTTTTTGTTTTTTTTTTTAAATACTGAAAAATAGGAAATGTTTATTTTCACTTTTTGCAGTATGAAATACCCGACTCACCGCCAGACCGTGAATGCAACAGCTACTGTGTTCTAACTGCTGATTGGATGAGCAAAGGAAGGGGTCAGTTGGTTTCGTCGGTGAGATGTGAAAAAGACATCCTGATAACCGTATTAATCTATCCAGGCGGGTGGCCAGCCAATCACAGGGCACATATAGACAAACAACCATTCACACTCACATTCATACCTATGTACAATTTGGAGTCGCTAATTAACCTAGCATGTTTTTTTGGAATGTGGGAGGAAACCGGAGTACCCGGAGAAAAACCCACGCATGTACGGGGAGAACATGCAAACTCCACACAGAGATGGCCGAGAGCGGGATTGAACTCGGGTCTCCTAGCTGTAAGGCTTGCGAGCTAACCACTCGTCCGCCGTGCAGCCCATATTTGCATATTAACAATAATTCATGGTTCCATTTATCACAGTGAGTCTTCCAGGCCCTGATGCAGCAAAACAGTCCCAGACCATCACACTACCACCACCATATTTTACTGTTGGAACAATGTTCATTCATTTTCTACCGCTTATCCTCACGAGGGTCGTCACCGGCTGTCTTCGTGTGAGAATCACAGGGCACATATAGACAAACAACCATTCACACTCACATTCATACCTATGGACAATTTGGAGTCGCTAATTAACCTAGCATGTTTTTTGGAATGTGGGAGGAAACCGGAGTACCCACCGGAAAACCCACGCATGCACGGGGAGAACATGCAAACTCCACACAGAGACGGGATGAACTCCGGTCTACTAGCTGTGAGGCCTGCGCGCTAACCACTCGACCGCCGTGCAGCTGAAACCTTTCAGATCATCAAATTCAATGACAACACAACCGAATACAAAATGTTTTTAAAATTAGCCTTTTTAACTGCAATCAAACATTTGCGACAACTTGCAATGAGTCTCAAAGTGCCATGGAGGAATGTTGGTCCCCTCATCTTGGCAGAAGTTCAATTCTGTTGTTGCAGAAATGGTAACGTTTGAAAAAGATTAAAGCTTTTAAAATGTTTATTAACTTGTGTCGTGTTTTGTGGCTCTAGAGCAGGGGTGGGCAAACTTTTTGACTCGCGGGCCGCATTGATATAACAAAATTTCCGGGGGTGGGGGGTATTATTGTATCTGTAAAATTGTCATGCAATCTGCTATTATTATTTATTATTTTATATTTATATTTAAATATTTTAAAAATAATAAAATATTATAATAATTAAAATAAAATTAAAATAATAATTATTATATTATTATTATGTAAAATATGCAAATATAACAATATTATTATATATAATTAATATAATAATTAGCATTAATATAATAAATATAAAAATCATAATAGTTATAATAATAATATAATAATAATTATTTTAATTTTTATTAATTTTTATTATTATTATGTGCTTGTGTCTCTTTTTTCAGGAGCAACAGACCATGTCAAACAACGAAATTGATACAACCATCAAAAGGTTGGCTCAGGCCATGATGCCAGGTTGTATGTTGAGTTTAAATTAAATACTTTGGAAAGATTGGGCGGGCCGTATTCAAACACTTGGCGGGCCGGATGTGGCCCCCGGGCCGTAGTTTGCCCACCCCTGCTCTAGAGCATTTTATTCTTCTGGTGCTAAAGGTTGCCGACCCCTGTCCTAGGTCATTACTGTCCATATAAACATAGCCAATGCCATCCATATATTACAAGTTTCCGTTTAAAGCGCGTTAAGCCTTTTTCTATATGAAATGGCAGGCAAAATAAATTTCACAATTTACCAGCATGAGTGTTGTGCTGGAATTGTGTTTAATATTTTAATTTATCAATTTGCCTGAAAATTATTCACTTGAGTGTTGCATGTAATCCATTTCTGTAGTATATGTATTTAATGACTGATTAAAACATGGGAATTTTGCAATCATTTTGTAATTAATTGTGCTTTTTTGACACATTTTATATCGTAAATCACCTCCTAGTTGTGACAAAACTAAAATCAGGAGGAGGAAGCGGTTTGGAACAGATTAGGTTGAAGTGGACAACAGCAAAAATGACCCTAGTTCATATTAATAATGTGCTTTTCACTTATATGACAAAGCTGAGATGCAGGCAATTTTTTCTTGAAATATATAATATATATACTAATATATACTATATACACTAATATATACTATATACAGTATAAATAACCTGTAAGCGTTTCCACTTGGGTTGCTTTACAAAATATCAAAGTGGGCTTACAACCTTTTGGGGCATCTAACCGTCGACACCCCTGCCTTTAACACTAACCATATTTGACCTTGTGACATGTATGAGCACTAGTGGTGGACAAGACAGTTTATTTCAGTGAACTGGATCATTCCTGTTCGTTCAGTAAAAAGATTCGGTCATTTCGGTCAATTGTAGTGGTGGGCAAAACAGTTTATTTCAGTGAACCGGATCATTCCGGTTCATTCATTAAAAAGATCCGTTCATTCAGTGAACCGGATGATTCCGGTTTGTTCAGTGAAAAGATCCGTTAGTTTTGGTAATTTCGGTCAATTGTGGTGGTGGGCAAAACCCTTCATTTCAGTGAACCAGATCATTCCGGTTCATTCAGTAAAAAGATTCGGTCATTTCGGTCAATTGTAGTGGTGGGCAAAACTGTTCATTTCTGTGAATCGGATCATTTCGGTTCGTTCAGTAAAAAGATCCGTTCATTTTGTTAATTTCGGTCATTTTGGTCAATTGTAGTGGTGGGCAAAACCGTCCATTTCAGTGAACCGGATCATTCCAGTTCGTTCAATAAAAAGATGCGTTCATTTTGTTCATTCTGGTCTATTGTAGTGGTGGGCAAAACCGTTCATTTCAGTGAACTGGATCATTCTGGTTCGTTCACTAAAAAGATCCATTCATTTCAGTCATTTCGGTCGATTGTGGTGGTGGGCAAAACCGTTCATTTTTGTGAACCGAATGATTCCGGTTCGTTCAGTAAAAAGATACATTCATTTGGTTTATTTTGGTCATTTCGGTCAATAGTGGTGATGGGCAAAACCGTTCATTTCAGTGAACCGGATCATTCCGGTTTGTTCATTAAAAAGATCCATTCATTTTGGTCAATTGTAGTGGTGGGCAAAACCGTTCATTTCAGTGAACCGGATTATTCCGGTTTGTTCAGTAAAAAGATCCATTCATTTTGTTTATTTCGGTCATTTTGGTCAATTGTAGTGGTGGGCAAAACCGTCCATTTCAGTGAACCGGATCATTCCAGTTTGTTCAGTAAAAAGATCCGTTCATTTGGTTCATTCTGGTCTATTGTAGTGGTGGGCAAAACCGTTCATTTCAGTGAACTGGATCATTCTGGTTCGTTCACTAAAAAGATCCATTCATTTCAGTCATTTCGGTCGATTGTGGTGGTGGGCAAAACCGTTCATTTTTGTGAACCGAATGATTCCGGTTCGTTCAGTAAAAAGATACATTCATTTGGTTTATTTTGGTCATTTCGGTCAATAGTGGTGATGGGCAAAACCGTTCATTTCAGTGAACCGGATCATTCCGGTTTGTTCATTAAAAAGATCCATTCATTTTGGTCAATTGTAGTGGTGGGCAAAACCGTTCATTTCAGTGAACCGGATTATTCCGGTTTGTTCAGTAAAAAGATCCATTCATTTTGTTTATTTCGGTCATTTTGGTCAATTGTAGTGGTGGGCAAAACCGTCCATTTCAGTGAACCGGATCATTCCAGTTTGTTCAGTAAAAAGATCCGTTCATTTGGTTCATTCTGGTCTATTGTAGTGGTGGGCAAAACCGTTCATTTCAGTGAACCAAATGATTCCGGTTTGTTCAGTAAAAAGATCCATTCATTTGGTTTATTTTGGTCATTTCGATCAATTGTAGTGGTGGGCAAACTGTTAATTTCAGTGAACTGGATCATTTCGGTTCGTTCAGTAAAAAGATCCGGTCATTTCAGTCAATTGTGGTGGTGGGCAAAACCGTTCATTTCAGTGAACCAGATCATTCCAGTTTGTTCAGTAAAATGATCCGTCCATTTTGTTCATTCCGATCAATTGTAGTGGTGGGCAAAACCGTTCATTTCAGTGAACTGGATCATTCCGGTTTGTTCAGTAAAAAGATCCGTTCATTTTGCTTATTTCGGTCATTTTGGTCAATTGTAGTGGTGTGCAAAACCGTTCATTTCAGTGAACCGGATCATTCCGGTTCATTCAGTAAAATGATTCGTCCATTTTGTTCATTTCGATCAATTGTAGTGGTGGGCAAAACCGTTCATTTCAGTGAACCGGGTAATTCCGGTTTGTTCAGTAAAATGATCCGTTCATTTCGGTCAATTGTAGTGGTGGGCAAAACCGTTCATTTCAGTGAATTGGATCATTCCGGTTTGTCCAGTAAAAAGATCCTTTCATTTTGGTCAATTGGTCGTTAGCCTGTGATCTCCCCTTGTGCATGTTCACGTTCGTTCCGACTCAACAGCGCAACAACACGTGATGACTAGTGGCGTGTCAATCATGAACGAACAGGTCTAAAGACATAGTTCTTTTTTGTGAACGGAATGAACGAGGTCAGTCAATCTCTCGGTCTCGGTCTTTCAGTGAGCTAACCCACCCAGCCAATCAAAAACAAAGCATTTGCAACTGAACGGACTGAACGGGTATTTTAGGGTCGGTGACCTTGTTCATTCCGTTCACATTAAAAAACTAGTTATTTTGACCAGTTCGTTCATGACCGACACACCCCTAATGGACACTCACCACTAATATTTTTGATGATGAAAGATGATCAATAAAACAGCTACTAGCCTGGTTGTTTTGCTACCACGACAACCAAACGACCTGCCAGTTCCTGTTTCGGTTCCTCGCTTACACACTTTCACAAAGTCATTCTGTATCGAGTTAAGAATTACGGATCCATTGATTGACATCTGCGAGGCAGTGAAATAACCGTCCCAATCCTACAGCCGCTTTAACATTCACAATTAATAACTGGAGAACCAAATTAAACCCCCGCCCAATATCATCTGGCAATCCTTTCAAATGTCACCGTAAAAGGAACTTTGAAATAAAAGGTTACATTGGCCAACGTTAACGTCTTACTTCCTACCTGGGCTGCTTTAAAAATGTCACTTCGGTATGACAAATGTCATCACAAGATGCGCTACTCTTAAAGTCAGCGGGCGAGAGCCGAGTAACCGCCGGATCCTCCATGATGTGTTCAAGTGTTTAATGGCCCGTAGGAAGGCAGATTGGGTCTTTGTTTAGGTGACGTGATTGAGGAAGCAACCTTTAAAGGTCAGCTGATCCCCACATATGATCCCTTTTAAGGAAAGCCGGACGCAGCTTGATCAGCAATCAAAACATGAGTGGGAGCGCAGAAAACGTAAAACTCCGACATCCATTTTATTGTACAAACCGAAGATCCTTTTACTCCTGATGGAAAATGTCTACTTCTACTGTAGCGTTCTTATTTGGGCACGTTTTGTCAATTCTAATGCCCACTGATTGGTATTGTCTATATGTGCCCTGTGATTATTCCAACAGTAAAATATGGTGGTGGTAGTGTGATGGTCTGGGACTGTTTTGCTGCATCAGGACCTGGAAGACTCACTGTTATAAATGGAACCATGAATTATTGTTAATATGCAAATATGGGCTACACGGTGGTCGAGTGGTTAGCGCGCAGACCTCACAGCTAGGAGACCCGAGTTCAATCCCACACTCGACCATCTCTGTGTGGAGTTTGCATGTTCTCCTCCCACATTCCAAAAACATGCTAGGTTAATTAGCGACTCCAAATTGTCCATAGGTATGAATGTGAGTGTGAATGGTTGTTTGTCTCTATGTACCCTGTGATTGGCTGGCCACCAGTCCAGGGTGTACCCCGCCTCTCGCCCCAAGAAGACAACCGGTGACGACCCGTCGTGAGGATAAGCGGTAGAAAATGAATGAACATTATTCCAACAGTAAAATATGGTGGTGGTAGTGTGATGGTCTGGGACTGTTTTGCTGCATCAGGACCTGGAAGACTCACTGTGATAAATGGAACCATGAATTATTGTTAATATGCAAATATGGGCTACACGGTGGTCGAGTGGTTAGCGCGCAGACCTCACAGCTAGGAGACCCGAGTTCAATTCCACCCTCCGCCATCTCTGTGTGGAGTTTGCATGTTCTCCCCATTCGGGTACTCCGGTTTCCGCCCACATTCCAAAAACATGCTAGGTTAATTAGCGACTCCAAATTGTCCATAGGTATGAATGTGAGTGTGAATGGTTGTTTGTCTATATGTGCCCTGTGATTGGCTGGCCACCAGTCCAGGGTGTACCCCGCCTCTCGCTTGAAGACAGCTGGGATAGGCTCCAGCACCCCCACGACCCTCGTGAGGAAAAAGCAGTAGAAAATGAATGAATGAGTTCATATTGCAGGCTGTACGGTGCTCGAGTGGTTAGCGCGCAGGCCTCACAGATAGAAGACCCGAGTTCAATCCCAACCTCGACCATTTCTATGTGGAGTTTGCATGTTCTTCGGGTACTCCGGTTTCCTCCCACATTCCAAAAACATGGTACAGGGCTGCACGGCGGACGAGTGGTTAGCACGCAGACCTCACAGCTAGGAGACCCGGGTTCAATTCCACCCTCGGAGTACCCAGGGTAGGCTCCAGCAAACCCAAGTGACGATGGGCAGCATAGAAAATAGATGGATAGACGAATGGGTGCCATTGAAATGATCTTCTCCAATTGTGTGAGTGTGCATGGTGTGCGGCATAAAGACATGAAATAAGGCTATCAAACAGCAATGAGAGCTTATCTTCTGCGTCAAAATGGAAATAACGATTCTAATATGTCTAGGTGGGTCCTTTGATGAGGGCACCAGTCCAGGGTGTACCCCACCTCTCGCCTGAAGATAGGTGGGATAGGCTCCAGCCCCCCCCGCGACCTTCGTGAGGATAAGCGGTACAGAAAATGAATAAACCCGCCGAACCCTAATACACACCAAATGTTTGAACCCAATGTTGCCCACGAGTCAAAAGGTTTGCACACCCCTGGTCTGGACTGTACCATATATATCCACTGGTTCTTTAACTGTCAACCTCGTCTTGACCAGTGGTGTTGCATTTCAAAATATATTAGTCCAGTAAATGTCATGTGGGCTTAATCCCTTCATTCTTCAGGCAGACGTTAATTAATGTGGGGCTCACTGGTTTTTTTATTGGATAAAGAGTAATGCACTGTAATTAGAGGAAAAGCCATTCATTAAGGTCACTTGAAAAACCATTTGGATTTTATTCCCAAAAACCTTATGAGAACAACATACCCGACCCTCCCGAGTCTTCATGTCGTGTCGTCTGTTGCACGTCTGTGGGTATTTCTTCTGGACTGCAGCCTCATTAATGTTTTAAGAAGCAATTAAAATGTGAATAAAAGTCCCTTCATGAGAGAAAACATGCAAACTCCACACAGGCGGAGAATCGAACCCAGGTCTTCCTGATCTCCTGATCAAAACCGTTAATTTCAGTGAACTGAATCATTCTGGTTCGTTCAGTAAAAAGATCAATTTATTTCGGTCAATTGTAGTGGTGGGCAAAACCGTTCATTTCAGTGAATCGGATAATTTCGGTTCGTTCAGTCAAAAGATCTGTTCATTTTGTTTATTTCGGTCATTTTGGTCAATTGTAGTGGTGGGCAAAACCGTTCATTTCGGTGAACCGGATTATTCCGGTTCGTTCAGTAAAAAGATCCGTTCATTTTGTTTACTTCGGTCATTTTGATCAATTGTAGTGGTGGGCAAAACCGTCCATTTCAGTGAACCGGATCATTCCGGTTCGTTCAGTAAAAAGGGCCGTCCATTTCAGTGAACCGGATCATTCCGGTTCGTTCAGTAAAAATATCCGTTCATTTAGTTTACTTTGGTCATTTTGGTCAATTGTAGTGGTGGGCAAAACTGTCCATTTCAGTGAACCGGATCATTACGGTTCGTTCAGTAAAAAGATCTGTTCATTTCATTCATTCTGGTCAATTGTAGTGGTGGGCAAAACCTTTCATTTGAGTGAACAGGACAATTCTGGTTCATTCAGTAAGAAGATCCGTTCATTTTGGTCATTTCGGTCAATTGTAGAGGTGGGCAAAACCGTTCATTTCAGTGAATCGGATAATTTCCGTTTTTTCAGTAAAAAGATCCGTTCATTTTGTTTATTTCGGTCATTTTGGTCAATTGTAGTGGTGGGCAAAATTATCCATTTCAGTGAACCGGATCATTCCGGTTCGTTCAGTAAAAAGATCCGTTCATTTCGTTCATTCTGGTCAATTGTAGTGGTGGGCAAAACCGTTCATTTCAGTGAACTGGATCATTCCGGTTTGCTCATTAAAAAGATCCGTTCATTTCAGTGAACTGGATAATTACGGTTCGTTCAGTAAAAAGATCTGTTCATTTCGGTCATTTCGGTCAATTGTGGTGGTGGGCAAAACCGTTCATTTCAGTGAATCGGATAATTTCCGTTCGTTCAGTAAAAAGATCCGTTCATTTTGTTTATTTCGGTCATTTTGGTCAATTGTAGTGGTGGGCAAAACTGTCCATTTCAGTGAACCGGATCATTCCGGTTTGTTCAGTAAAAAGATCTGTTCATTCCGGTCAATTGTAGTGGTGGGCAAAACCATTAATTTCAGTGAACTGGATAATTCCGGTATGTTCAATAAAAAGATCCGTTCATTTCGGTCAATTGTGGTGGTGGGCAAAACTGTTCATTTTAGTGAACCGGATGATTCCAGTTCGTTCAGTAAAAGGATCCATTCATTTCGGTCATTTCGGTCAATTGTGGTATTGGGCAAAACCGTTCATTTTAATGAACCAAATGATTCCGGTTCGTTCAGTAAAAAGATCCATTCACTTGGTTCATTTTGGTGATTTTGGTCAATTGTGGTGGTGGGCAAAACCGTCCATTTCAGTGAACCGAATCATTCCGGTTCGTTCAGTAAAAAGACCCGTTCATTTCGTTCATTCCCGTCAATTGTGGTGGTGGACAAAACCGTTCATTTCAGTGAATCGGATAATTTCGTTTTCGTTCAGTGAAAAGATCCATTCATTTTGTTTATTTCGGTCATTTCAGTCAATTGTGGTGGTGGGCAAAACCGTTCATTTCAGTGAATCGGATAATTTTGGTTCATTCAGTAAAAAGATCCGTTCATTTCGGTCATTTCGGTCAATTGTGGTGGTGGGCAAAACCGTCCATTTCAGTGAACTGGATCATTCCGGTTCGTTCAGTAAAAAAATCTGTTCATTTCGTTGATTCCGGTGAATTGTAGTGGTGGGCAAAACCATTCATACCAGTGAACCCGATAATTCCGGTTTGTTCAGTAAAAAGATCCATTCATTTCGTTCATTCCGGTCAATTGTAGTGGTGGGCAAAACCGTTCATTTCAGTGAAGTGGATCATTCCGGTTCGTTCAGTAAAAAGATCCGTTCATTTCGGTCATTTCGGTCAATTGTGGTGGTGGGCAAAACCATCAATTTCAGTGAACCGGATCATTCCGGTTCGTTCAGTAACAAGATCCGTTAATTTTGTTTATTTCGGTCATTGTGGTCAATTATAGTGGTGGGCAAAACCGTCCATTTCAGTGAACCGGATCATTCCGGTTCGTTCAGTAAAAAGATCCATTCATTTGTTCATTCCGGTCAATTGTAGTGGTGGGCAAAACCTTTCATTTCAGTGAACAGGACAATTCCGGTTCATTCAGTAAGAAAATCCGTTCATTTTGGTAATTTCGGTCAATTGTAGAGGTGGGCAAAACCGTTCATTTCAGTGAATCGGATAATTTCCGTTCGTTCAGTAAAAAGATCCATTCATTTTGTTTATTTCGGTCATTTTGGTCAATTGTAGTGGTGGGCAAAACTGTCCATTTCAGTGAACCGGATCATTCCGGTTCGTTCAGTAAAAAGATCCGTTCATTTCGGTCATTTTGGTCAATTGTGGTGGTGGGCAAAACCGTTCATTTTCGTGAACCGAATGATTCCGATTCGTTCAGTAAAAAGATCCATTCATTTCGGTCATTTTGGTCATTTCGGTCAATTGTGGTGGTGGGCAAAACCGTTCATTCCAGTGAACCAGATAATTCCGATTCGTTCAGTAAAAAGATCAGTTCATTTCGGTCATTTCGCTCAATTGTGGTGGTGGGCAAAACCGTTCATTTTAGTGAATCGGATCATTTCGGTTCGTTCAGTGAAAAGATCCGTTCATTTTGTTTATTTCGGTCATTTTGGTCAATTGTGGTGGTGGGCATAACTGTCCATTTTAGTGAACCGGATCATTCCGGTTCGTTCAGTAAAAGATCCGTTCATTCCGGTCAATTGTAGTGGTGGACAAAACCGTTCATTTCAGTGAACCGAATGATTCCGCTTCGTTCAGTAAAAAGATCCATTCATTTCGGTCATTTTGGTCATTTCGGTCAATTGTGGTGGTGGGCAAAACCGTTCATTTCAGTGAATCGGATAATTTTGGTTCATTCAGTAAAAAGATCCGTTCATTTCGGTCATTTCGGTCAATTGTGGTGGTGGGCAAAACCGTTCATTTTAGTGAACCGGATGATTCCGGTTCGTTCAGTAAAAAGATCCATTCATTTCATTCATTCCGGTCAATTGTAGTGGTGGGCAAAACCGTTCATTTCAATGAACTGGATAATTCCGGTTCATTCAGTAAAAAGATCTGTTCATTTCGGTCAATTGTGGTGGTGGGCAAAACCGTCCATTTCAGTGAACCGGATGATTCCGGTTCGTTCAGTAAAAACATCCGTTAATTTCGGTCATTTCGGTCAATTGTGGTGGTGGGCAAAACCGTTCATTTCAGTGAACCGGATCATTCCGGTTCGTTCAGTAAAAAGATCTGTTCATTTTGTTCATTCCGGTCAGTTGTGGTGTTCGGAAAAACCGTTCATTTTCGTGAACCGAATGATTCCAGTTCGTTCAGTAAAAAGATCCATTCATTTCGGTCATTTTGGTCATTTTGGTCAATTGTGGTAGTGGACAAAACCGCCCATTCCATTTTTAATTTTGATTTGCACTTTTTGTGCTGTAGTGTCCTAAGGAAATGAGTTTGTACCCTTGGCAAGTGGAGGATCTGAGCCGCCGCCACCGATGCTGATTGCTTTAGGAGTTAACTGTTCTCCAGCAGACTGATGAATTTCCCCAGGGTCCACGATCTTCCACTTATTTGCTCCCGGTGGCGTAAAGATCAATGGCAGGATTTGTTCATCCAGATTACAGGAAAGGAGGAGACAATCACAGAGGTAGTTATCCTACCGTGTGGCCTTCATCTACAATCTTCAAATGACATTAAAGCCTGAAGGATTTCATCTAGAAGGATACTTTCAGACAGTACAGCCGCATAATACATGCAGTAAAAGGAGGGCTGGTCAGTACTTCGAGTTTGGTACTGATCTGATACCAAGTAAATACAGAAACAGTTTTGTTGTTATTGTTTGTGATTTGGCTTGTAATTTGGGTGGTCGAGTGGTTAGCATGTTGGGAATCGGGAAGATCCGGGTTCGAATCCCGTTTGGGCTCTCCGGTTTCCTCATGCTAGGTTAATTAGCGACTCCAAATTGTCTGGAGTCAATTTGTGTGAATGGTTGTTTGTCTATATGTCTATATGTTTGTCTATATGTGCCCTGTGATTGGCTGGCCACCAGTCCAGGGTGTACCCCGCCTCTTTCCCAAAGTCAGCTGGTATAGGCTCCAGCATACTGTGTATATTTGTGAATATAATGAAAAAAATTGCAAAAAAAAATACCACTGCACGGTGGCCTAGTGGTTAGCACGTGGGCCTCACAGCTAGGAGACTCGTGTTCAATTACACCCCCAGTTTGCATGTTCTCCCCATGCATGCGTGGGTTTTCTCCGGGTACTCCGGTTTCCTCCCACATTCCAAAAACATGCTAGGTTA